>NC_058132.1:424044658-424108082 GCF_016433145.1 Gracilinanus agilis | reverse complement strand
GTGATACCTCAGAGTTGTTTTGATTTGCATTTCTCTAATTATTAGAGATTTGGAACACTTTCTCATGTGCTTATTGATACTTTTGATTTCTTTACCTGAAAATTGCCTATTCATGTCTCTTGCCCATTTATCAATTGGGGAATGGCTTGATTTTTTATACAATTGGTTTAACTCCTTGTATATTTGAGTAATTAGACCCCTGTCAGAGTTTTTCATTATAAAGATTTTTTCCCAGTTTGTTGTTTCCCTTCTGATTTTGACTACATTGTTTTTGTTTGTACAAAAACTTTTTAGTTTAATATAATCAAAACCATTTAATTTACATTTTGTGATTTTCTCTAACTCTTGCTTGGTTTTAAAGTCTTTTCTTTCCCAGAGATCTGACAAGTATACTATTCTGTGTTCACTTAACTTGTTTATAGTTTCCCTCTTTATATTCAAGTCGTTCACCCATTCTGAATTTATCTTGGTGTAGAGTGTGAGATGTTGATCTAGACCTAATCTCTCCCATATTGTTTTCCAAATTTCCCAGCAGCTTTTGTCAAATAGTGGATTCATGTCCAAAAAGTTGGGCTCTTTGGGTTTATCATACACTGTCTTGCTGATGTCATGTATCCCAAGTCTATTCCATTGATCCTCCTCTCTATCTCTTAGCCAGTACCATCCTTAGGGTGATTTTTAAAACTCCTTCTCAGAAAGGGCTTGAAGGACCAAGTAGTGAAATTGTTGGGAGGTAAAACTGTCACTGTGGAGCTATCGAGTTTGTGTTTTTACTTGGGGAAAAAAATGGGATCTTTCAGCTGACTTGGTGGTAATTCTGAGTCCCTGGTGAGGGATAAGGAAATAAAATTTTTGCCTCTGTGAAATAAGGGGCCAGTTCAGTTGCAAAAGCTGCTAAGGAGGATAAGATTATATATTAATCCTCTGATATAACTCTTAGATAGAGGAAGTTTTTAATTAGTTTTTAATTTTAATTTTTATTTAGAAGTAAGTACCGAGTTGGTGATGAAATTGGGAGAGAAATAGGAATCAATTTAAATCCTGGTAGAGATGGCAAACAAGAGACACTTATGCCTTATAGACACTTTATTCAATTGATTTACAGTTAAGAATTGTGCTGTGCCATCATCTGTGAAGTGACCTTAATGTTCCTGTTGCTGCTTCTGCTCACTGTCACAGTCTTGCATTAGTAGAAGATTCTTTGATTGTTCTAGGAGTGTCATCCTTTTATGCTCTGACCTTGCTATTCCTAGTGTTGTTCTGCTTCATTGGCCAATCGTGATCACTGCATTAGGAGACCTACTGTGAATTGCAAAGATATTAGCACAACTTTCCACATGGACCAGATTGTTGAGATCTGACACTTGGTTCCTTCTGAAAGCAGGAAAAAAAGCATAAAATTTCTCACTTTTGTCTTCCTTCTCTCACCCCCTTTTCTTTCTTTTCCTTTTTGCTGATACTTTAGGGGTAGGTGCTATAATTAAACAACAACAACAACAACAACAACAACAACAACAACCTTTACTTTCTGGCTTAGAAGATTTTTGTGTATTGGTTCCAAGGCAGAAGAGTGGTAAGGTTTAGGCACTGGAGGTTAAGTAACTTGCCCAGGGTCACAGAGTGATGAAGTGTGTGAGGCCAAATTTGAACCCAGGGCCTTCTTTTTTTAAGCCTGGATCTCTATCTACTGAGCCACCTACCTGCTCCCTTAGACTATAATTTTTATTTCTTTTTCTTTTCCTTTAGCATTGTTTATACTAAGGAGATTGGTGGTATTTAAATGGTGTAAGGTCCCTTGGATTAGATTCTTAGGATTTAGCACTATGGGACAGAGTATGATAAGAACAGGATTTCACTTTCTGCTTGCAACAGGATTGCAAGAGAAATTTTCAAGTAGTAATTTGATTTCTCTGAAAGGTACCTAAACTGTTCCTGGACCTGTTTGACTCCTGCTTCCCTTAAAAAGTCCTATCTAAAGGATTGTGTCCCTATGACTTGATGAATTTCAAAGATCATATAAACCACCATACCTTATTCTGTTGGCCAAAGACAAATCAGAGATAAGGTGGTTGTATCTAAGTATGCCAAGTTCCACTGTATCTTTGTTACATATAATTTTAAATTATTGCTTTTATTCAATTGACTATTTCCCTCCCAAATCAAACCTCAACAAAGTATTAGTTAGGCCTTCTCTTAATGATTAGTAATAAGTTAGATTTCTTACTTTGAAAGATGTCCTTTTATATCTTTTGATAATTTATTTTTGAGGAATGGCCATAATTCTTTTGAAACTTAAATTTTGCATAGATACGATACCTTTATTGGATAAATTTTCTGTAAATATTTTTTCTTTCCTTTTAATGACAGTTTAATGTGTTAATAGTTAAAACTATCCATTTAATCTTTTTTTTTTAAACCCTTGTACTTCGTTGTATTGTCTCATAGGTGGAAGAGTGGTAAGGGTGGGCAATGGGGGTCAAGTGACTTGCCCAGGGTCACACAGCTGGGAAGTGGCTGAGGCTGGGTTTGAACCTAGGACCTCCTGTCTCTAGGCCTGACTCTCACTCCACTGAGCTACCCAGCTGCCCCCCTATCCATTTAATCTTATGTGATTCTCTTTATCCTTTGGTCATAAATGCTTTTCTTCTATCAATAGATATGAAAGGTAATTCCTTCCCTTCTCCACTAATTTGCAAATGATGTCATCTTTTGTGTCTAATTAATGTATCTAATTGAGGGTTAGATCATCTTGTTACATAGCGTGAGGTATGGAACAATACATAATGGTTCCCGGATTTTTTTCCAAGTTTCTCAGCAGTTTTTGTGAGCTAGTAAGTCCTTCCCCTAATAAGTAGGATATTTATTTGAGTTTACCAAACTCTATACTAATATGTATGTTTGTTTCTATGATGTTATTTACATTATCTGTTATAATGATTGGCATCTTTATTTTTTAACTAGTGCCAATTTGAATATGACTGCATTGTAGTATAGTTTGAGCCCTGTATTGTTAGTTCCTCCTTTCCTCAAAAAAAATTTTTTTTTAAAACCCTTACCTTCCATCTTGGAGTCAATACTGTGAATTGGCTCCAAGGCAGAAGAGTGGTAAGGGCTAGGCAATAGGGGGTCAAGTGACTTGCCCAGGGTCACACAGCTGGGAAGTGTCTGAGGGCAGATTTGTACCTAGAACTCTTGGAAGTAGGTGATATTATCATCCCATTTTACAGATGTGGAAACTGAGACAAAGAGGAATTGAGTGATTTGCCCAAGTTCACATAGTTGATAAGTGACAGTTCAAATTCGAACTCAAGTCTTCCAGATTTCCTTTCCAGCTCTATTCTAAACTCATAGTAATGACTTGTTGTTCTGTGAATACTTGATAGAATTCACTTTTAAATCCATGTGTCCTTGGATTTTTTTTCCCTTTGGCAGTTAATTCATAAGTTGTCGCATCTCTTTTTCTTAGGTTACTTAAATAGTCATTCTCTTCTGTTAATCTAAGCATTTTTTATGTTTTAAAATTTAGTTCCATTTTCTCTTTTTTGTTTTCATGTAATTGGGCAAAAATTTTGTTAATTTTCTTTACTTCTACTTTAATTATTGAGAATCCTTTTAAAATTTTTGTAAGAATCATTTCATTTTTCTCATTTTTAAAATTAGATGTGCAATTTATCTTATTTTATTATTTAAAAACCAATATAAAAATAAAGCTCCCTGTTTATCAGTTCAGTAAGTTTTTTTTGGCTTACAGTTCTATTAATTTCTTTTTTAATTTTCAGAATTTCTATTTTGTGTTTACTTTAAAAGATTTTTTTTTGTCATCTACCCAATTCACTGATTCTTTTTTCCAAAAGTGTTGTTTAAACACAAATTAATTTTTTTTTCTTAGAATTGCTTTAGGTGCAACTTATAAATTTTGGTATATTGCCTCATTATTGTAATTTTCTTAGATGAAATTTTTTATATACTTTTTCTTTTACACACTAATTCTCTAAAATTATGTTACTCTATTTAATTTTTCAATTATTACTTTATATTGAATATCTTATTCCATTGTAAATAAATATTTCATATTTTATTTTTTCAATTTTTGATGAGACCTTTATGCTTCCTCACTTTTATGTAGTTAATTTTTTTTAAAGGGTGCCTGTGTATGTGTGAGAATCATCAAAACTTCCTTTCTGTTCCTAATTCAGTAATCTTCAGAGATCTATTTTTCAATTTCTTCTATGGTTCTATTTAGAGCCTTAATTTTCTTGTTTATCTTTTGTTTGGATTTATCTACAACTGACTGTATATTTCTCCTTTATAATTTACTAAGATTTTCCTTTAAAATTTAAATACTATGCAATTTAGTGCATATATAGTGTTGATATTGTTTCATCACCTTTAATGCTTTTAAAAATATTTTCTCAGATTATCTCTTTTATCATGTCTTTATTTCCTATAACCTTACTTTTAATTGGGATTGCCTTCTTTTTTGACTTCATATAAAGCATAATTGATTTTGTTCCAGTCCCTCATTTTAACTTTCTGAATTTTTTTATTTCTTTTTCTTTTTACATTCTTACTTTCCATCTTAGAATCAATACTGTTTATTGATTCCAAGGCAGAAGAACAGTAAGGGTGAGGCAAATGGTGTTAAGTGACTTGCCCAGAGTCACACAGCTAGGAAGTGTTTGAGGCTAGATTTAAACCTCAGGTCTCTAGACTTGGCTCTCAGTCTGCCACCTATCTTTATGTTTCAAGTTGTGTTTCTTATAAACAGCATATTGTTGAATTGTCTTTTAAAATTCATTTTGCTTTGGTTTTTATTTTATCAGTGTGTTAATCCCATTTTCTCTAATGTTTATAACTATTGACTATTTGTTTCTTTAAATCCTATACTCTTGTTCATTTATCCATTTTTGCTTCTTTGCTTTCAACTTTTCACTTTTCTACAAATAATAAGAAAGTTTAAAGAGAGGGAGTTTACTTGTTACTTATGATATATTACTGAAATTTTGCTCTATTTCCTTTATTCCTTTCTGCCTCTGATGACAGGTTTAAATATTTCCTCCTTTTCACATTCCTTGCTTCCATGGTGGAATTTGTCTTGCTGATCAGTAATCCTGTGACTAACCATGTCATGCTTTCTCTATTAAATCACTCTATCATCTTTTTTCTCTCCCATTTCTTTTTTTTGCGTGTTTATTAATTTTCGTACCTTAGGTTCTCCCTCTGTCTCTCTCTTTGTGTATGTTGAATTTAATTTCTCTTTTTTGAGTCAAATGAAAATGAAGTTTATGGGACGCCCATTATCTGAATACTTTTCATCTTGTATAGCTCTATTATGTGATTGGTGATCTCATTTCTTCCTTTTTCCTTCCTCCCAGTATAGCTACTTATTCCTCTCATTTCTCTACCAATACTTATCAAAACAGAACAAAATCATTTCCAGTTCCTTATTTATCTTCTTTTCTTTCTCTTTTCTTCCTTTTTAGCAGGCAAACAAATTATTTCCATATTGCTATTTAATTGAACAAATAAATGTACCTCTCTTTTTCCTGTATTTCCATTTCATAATGTCTACTCAGTTCTGATCTAACTTTTGGTTAAATTTGACTAAGTTTGAAGGGAGTATAGTAAGTTTCCCCATCATTATAATTTTACTATCTAATTCTTCCCATTTGTTTTTAACTTTCATTTTAGACATATTATATAATAATAATATAATTTTTTCCTGATTTCTCATTGTTATGTCTATACCTACTATAGCCTTATTGAAATTGAATTTCCTACCTCTCCTTTATTGAGTTCAGCTGAAGCACAATAAATTGTTTTCCAGCCTCTCATCTTTAACTCTTTGTGAATCTTTGTGTTTTAGGTGTATTCTTATGCCTCCTTCCAACATTTAAGTTTGTTTTTCTTATAGCTTTTTCCTTACCTATCCTTTCCTTCTTCTTAGAATCCTCTCTATCCTGGATTGTTCCTGTCCCCTGTGATAATTAGATTAAATCTACACTGCCTATCTTTAGATTTAGTCACCAAAGGTGAAAACATCTCCATTTTTGGGTGTTCTGTAACTCATGTGTGCTAGAGTAACAAATCAGAGTTTACTGACTGTCTTGTGGGCAGTCCTAAGAAAAGCGTCTGCTGTGATTGGACATGTAAACTAAGAGGAGGCCACAGGAAGTAACGCAAAAGAGGCTCCTTTAAAAAGAGACCTCAGCCAGCTGGACTGGGGCTTCTGATTTGTGAATGGGACCTAAGGATCTCTGCTGGTCCCTGACCGGAGCATTCCACGTGGTGAAAGTAAGACTGAATCTTCCTGAACTTCTCTGAAGGAACTTCTCTTTTAATAGAGACTCTGTGACTGAAGCTTTTGCTTCATTTGTCTCCTGGCCCTTTGGCCTCTTGACCTCTGGCCCTCTGACTTTCCTCGGCTGAGAGTTAATTAGCTCTACCTAGATTAAACTAGGGAATCTGAGCAAATTACCTACTGTTTTAGATTACTTATCCTATCTTATCCTCTCTCTTATTTCCTTATTTCTTCTTCCTATTCTCAGTTGTAAATAAATTTTCAGAAAAGTCATTTTAACTTGAGATTATTCCTTAATTAGGGATTGATAAATCCCCTGGGCGACCAATCTTTTAATATTTACCCAAAAGCACCTTTTTCCCCTTACACTCCTTCTATTTCCTTTTTGAGATGAATGCTTTTCTATAACAAAATGTCAATGGTGTGAGTGTGACTAGGTATGTACAATTCCATTCAATCTAAATGTAGTTCATTGGTTGCCTATTCCCTGTACCCTTTTTTTCTGTGACCATATACACTTAATCTTATGTACCTTTTTTATATGATAGTGATTTCTTTCCTCTTCTTCCTCTTTTCTTCTCCAATATAGTACTATGTTCCTCTTTTTTTGAGTGCTCTAAGACCATTAAAACATAACAAAACTATTCACAGACCCTATGTCATCTTTACTTTTCTCTATGACCCTTAAGGAAATTAGGAATCTGAGAAGACATATTAAAATTTCTCTATTAACATGTAAAAATCCATCAGCTATTATATCCCTTCTAGTTTAAACAAATACATGTTTCTTTCTGTGTTTCTTTTACTGATTGCATTTTTTCCTAGTATATACTTATTTCTCATATTTTCTTCAAGAATGTCTGGAAATCCATCATTCTAGTAGAGGTTCATTACCTTTTACCCCCAAAGTATTCTACTTTGATTTGTCAGTAAGTTATTCTATTTTGTGGTAAGTCTTTTATCTCTTGTCTTTTGGAATATTGTTTTTTAAACTTTATAGGTTTTTTTTTTGGTTTGTTTTTGAGTATCCTTGGTATTTGACTTCCTCCTTTTTTTGTCATTTTTGTAGAATTTTTTTCTTTGACAAAGAAGCAAGGAGTTTGGCAAGGACAATATTGGAGCTTTTATTTTGAGGTTTCTTTTAATGACCTGGTGTTGGATTCTTTTTATTTTCACTATTCCTTTTGGTTCTAAGAGTTCTGGGTAGTTTTAATGTATAATTAAAAAATATGATATGCAGACTTTTTCTGATGATGGTTTTCAGATTGTCTGAAAATTACGAGGACTTGTGCCAGACAGGTCATTGTGTCAGAGGAGAGAAGGGGGAATATCTGAGGGATGTTATGAAGGTGAAACAGACCATGGCAACAGATTGGATATAGGAGTGACAGAGAGTGAGGTGCTGGGGATGAAACCTAGTTTCTGAACCTAGGTGATTGGGAGGACAATCCCCTGACAATAATAAGGGAATTTGGATGTGGAGGAAGATTTGTAGGGAAAGAAAATGAATTCAGTTTTGAATATGTTGAATTTAAGATGTCTAATAGACAAGTGGAAATGTGATTCTGGAGGTTAAAAGAAAGGTTAGCTCTAATATAATCAAAACCATAGGAACTGATAAACTTAAGTGAAATAGCATAGAGGGGCAGCTGGGTAGCTCAGTGGCTTGAGTCAGGCCTAGAGACGGAAGGTCCTAGGTTCAAATCCGACCTCAGCCACTTCCCAGCTATGTGACCCTGGGCAAGTCACTTGACCCCCATTGCCTACCCATACCACTCTTCCACCTATGAGCCAAGACATAGAAGTTAAGGGTTTTTTAAAAATTAAAAAAAAAAAAAAAAGAAATAGCATAGAGGAAGAAGAGAAGAAGTCCCAAGAAAGAGCCACATAGGATGACCACAGACAGAGTTAACTGGTTGAAGATTTTATTTTTGTTTTGCCTTTTCTAGTCCAAATATTATCCTTTTTGGTTAAGATAAGTGGAATTACAGCTCTTTACCAAGATTACTTTTGTAATATTGGAATTGCCCAATTTTTGTTTTATTTAAATGCTCTAGAACTAGAAAAAAATTTAAAATCTGATATAGTGTATGTCATGGACTATTTCTCTCTTTCTGACCTTTGGCTTACAGTATACTTTAATTCAAATAGAACTACTGATTGTATTTTTTAAGGGTGGGATTTGTGCAAGGGGGATGGGAGAAAAGGAGCCAGAGAAGGAGTTGCTGACAGTAGGTGACAGTTGAGACCAGAGAGAATTCTGGGAAATTCTCCAGAGGAGGAAGGAGGAAGGAGGGAAAGAAGGCTTCTGGCATAGGGCTTGGGAGGAGAGAGGAGGAGGACTTCCCAGCTCTGATCCAGTCCTGAGGGCTTCCTGAGGATTTTTCTTTGGAAATTAAAACCCTGATTCCTTGATCAAAGCCATCCCTTCATATTTCATCCATCAAGACTTCAACCATCCAGACAGCTAAGTGTTTGGACTCCATTTTGGGAGCGATCTCTTAGTCTCCTTCTCCCATCACCCAACCTTGCTGAGAGACCCTTTTAGTCAAAAACTTAAAACTATAGAAAAAGATAGAAACAGAAAAATAGAAATAGAAACAGAAAGAGAAGGGAGGAGGTGGGAGAAGCTTAGGAGTGGGAGCCATTAAGGTTCCCACCTAAGCGACGGACTCCATAGGAATAGAGAAGAGGGCACCCCAAAATCCCTCTGCCCTTCACCCCTTTCCCCAATCCCTGAATTGTGAATAATAAAAGCTATTCATTAGTCAGATGGCATTCTGGAGTGCCTGGGAGACAACAAGGGAGAAGGGAACCACAGCTTGGTCTGACTGACCTAGGGGGATGCTTGTGTAAACCCCACCCTCATTTAGAATTGGATTGGTGTACCACATACCTCATCTTATAGGGAAGCCTTGCCCCCAACTCCTGTGGGGTGGCACGACCATCCAGGTCACCCAGTTTTGGGGTAACACCCCCTTGAAGTTTCCCAGTGTATATTCAGCCCCAGGGGAGAGCTGGGAGAGAGACTCACTACATTGACTCTCTCTCTCTCTCTCTCTCTCTCTCTCTCTCTCTCTCTCTCTCTCTCTCTCTCTCTCTCTCTCTTTCTCCTCTTATCAAACATTGGTTACTGGCTTCCCTTTATTGTTACAATTTCCATTTGATCTTCACCAAAATTTTTTTTCCTACCTTGCTTTCCTTCCTTGGTTTCTGGATTTTTTCAGAGGACAATGCCTGTTTTGTCTATTATATTTCTACTTCTCTTGTCCCTCCCCCATTTTCTTTTAGCTTTCCTCTTCCTTTTGAATAAGTGATGTACTTCCAAAATCTAATATAGCTCTCCTTTGGTTAGTTATGCCTTATAAAGTCAAATTTTCTGTGTTGCATTTAAATCATCCTTCACCTACTTTTCCATTTATGTATAGAAAACTGGACATTAGTTTAGATTATTGGACCATTTGGGGTAAATTTATATAAATCTCTCCTATAACTCTTCTTTTACATCTAGTCTATCACTTGATAAATATGTGACTCTTTACGACCTTTATCTTTTTGATTTGATAATTTTGATAAGATTTGAAAATGTTTTAATAGAAATATTTCCAGCTTTGAAATCTATACCATACTTATATGAAGCAGTGTAGAATTTTTATTAGTAAATACAAACAATGCAATTTATTAGTAAATGTGAACAATTAGCCAATAACAACAAAAAATGTCCTTTCTTAATATTGAGGGTGATGCTTTGTCTGGCAACATGAAAATATTTAACATGTTTTCCCACTAGTATTGACTGCCTTATTTCTTTTAATGGAAGACCTACTATGTTATTATACTTCTACATTTGCTAAAATGATATACATCATTAAGAGAGAGGAGCAATATATGTTGTAGAATTTGTGATTTACTACTTTTTTCCTTATTGAGTTTCATATGTGCATTTCATTTGTTTCTTATCCCTCAGTGAAAAATAGCTGCCCAAATTCTGGAATAGAATGTGGAACCTCAGGAACTTGTATTAGTCCAACTAACTGGTGCGATGGAATATCACATTGTCCCAGTGGTGAAGATGAGAACCACTGTGGTAAGTATGTTTAGAAAATAATAATATGAAGGATTGGCATGTGTAGGACCTCCTTATCTCTTAGAAAATTTCCTATTATATAGAAAGAGCCACTACTAGAGGGCTCCCCATTAAGTGATTTTTTTTCCCCCCGCAGTGTGACAGATTCACAAAGATGGTCTATTATTAACCTGTAGGAGGACTATGATTTGTAGTAGTGGAAAAGTTCTATCAAGGATCTAGGATTTCAAGGATAAGAAGGAGAATGAGTTAGGAGAGTATTCTAATTGTAAGTGGTTAAAAAAATCCCATTGTTTGAAACTCTTAAGTGGACAATTAATAAACAGATTACAGAGCTAAAAGACAGAATTTGTTCAAAGTAGATGTCTTTACATTTATTTTAGACATTTGCTTTTCAAGATGATGTTACATTATATATTGTGGAAAAATGATTAGTTAGAGCAAGGAATAATGCTTATTAATAATTATTGTTAGTGGTTAGTATACTACTAACTAACATAGTATTGGTTAATATAAAAGTTACTATTAGCAATATAATAATATTAATAATTAGTAGTTATTGAAAATATTTTAAACAAGTTGTTTAATTCAGTATAACCTGATAAATGTTGAATGATATTCCAGAAACTCTTAATAATTTTGTTAGGTATTCTTTTAGTGAGTATTCAGATAAGTCTGTTCTTTGTTTTTGGAGAAAGACTTACTTTTTGTACTCTTTTTACACTGCTAATTGTGGTTGACATTTCAAAATTGGAAATATGTTTATAAATCTACACAGACATTGACACACATAAGTATATACATATATTTAACTTTTTTCCCTATTCCAAGCATATGAAAACACTTCTCAGCAAGGTTAAGCTTTCCCCTCAGATCTTATTTGACTAGCAGGGACTAAAAGAAGTCGTGTGGCCTGTTGCATTGCTCCCTTATGGCCCTTCTCTTTCTTAACACTAACACTTCCAGTGAATTAACTTAGTCTTTGGGAAATGATAGAGGCTTTTCTCTTCTCCTTTGTCCTATTCCTGAAAATAGTCTAGGCATCCTACTTTTAAGTACTTTTAACACATTTTACCATTAAGCAACTGCAATTAATAAGAACTAAATGTAACAAATGAAAAGGAAGATATAAGTGGTATAGAAATCTTTGTAAATTCTGATCCTAAATGCAGATTTAAGGCTTTGTTCTTTCTTAGTTCTTTTTTTTCTTATCATCTTGTCTTCTTTCTTTACCATTTAATAATGTTGCCTAGAGTCAGCCAGCTGTTCTGCTTAGCTAGATGTTGGATTAAATTCTAAGATGTTGTACATCCCTTTTGGCAGAGCTTTTAGGTATTAATTCTACTAGAATCTGTTTCACTTATCATTTGTTTCTTCCATATTTGTGTTCAGGTACTCATAGATAGATGACTTTTTCACCCCCTAGTCTAGGACTCTTTTATCCAAGACGAGGCAATGGACCCTGTCTTTGCTCTCTGGATGAGAATGATAATTCTCTGGAAGGTCATGAGAGATCTTTCTTCTCTTTCTGCAGACCTTCCTTCCTTCACTTTTTGTGAAATCTTAGTAGTCTGATTCCTATATTCTTTCTTTTTCTTGACATTGGCCCATTCTCTTTGACCTGCTTTATTTGCTAGAAGCAAATATCCTACCAAGGTTATAATGACTAGCTCTGCCTATGGAAATGAAATTATTTCTTTCCTGTATTTGAAAAGGGATTGATTTCTGGCTCATTGGCTTTGCTGAGACATATGCTCACCAGAAAACAATGTCCTGAGGGATGGTAATAACACTTACCTTCCAGAATTGTTGTGAAGATCAAATGAAATAATATTGTAATGTTCCTAGCATGGTATCTGGTACAAAGCTTTAATGATGCTTGCTTCCTTTCTCGTGATTCTACAGATGAGGAAACTAAGGTGCATAGAGGTTAAGTGATATAAACATAATGATACAGCAATACTGAGACTCTACCCTAGGTCTTATAACTGCAACTACAATGACAATACACCATGCCAATTTGCATAAGTCAATTTTACTTTCTAGTTTTTAGTTTCTCATGCAAAATGCAAGATTTGGATATGTTGATCTCTTAAGAGAACTTTCAGCACTTGCATTCTACAGATCTCCAAAACTAAGGGTTTTAAATTACTTAGACATATCTAAGAGAAAAGAATTAAGCCCAAATCATTATAAAACCCATTAAAACAAATCTTTATTTTCAAATACAGTTCGCCTCTATGGACCAAAATTTATCCTTCAGATTTACTCATCTCATAACAAATCCTGGTATCCTGTGTGCCAAGATGATTGGAATGATAACTATGGGAGGATAGCATGCAAAGACATGGGGTATAACATGTGAGTATGGCATACATATAATATGGAAGGAAAAAGATCAAATGTAATATGTCTGATGTCCTTGATTATGAATGGAGAGATGTTTGGGCATGTTTAGGTATGAGTGAGCCACAAATAGTTACTAAGATAAATTGATGTCCCTAATAAGGTTGTTGTCAGCAAGGACAACCAATTCACATTCTACCTTTGTTTTTAACACTTGAGGAAAGAGTTACCATGTGGAAGAGGATTAATTTGTTCTATTTCGTCCCAAATAATAGTGTAAGGAAAAATGACTAAAAGTTGCAGAGAAGATTAAGAAAAACTTTTTCTTTAAAAAAATATTTACTATCAGCCCAGATACCTCAGTCCTTCTATGCTCCCAACACCACAGAAGTTTTCACCCAACAAAAAGATATGCATATATATATTCTGTCTTTTGTGTTTCTGTTTTTCAGTTCCTTCTCTGGAGGTAAACATTCACAAAATGGTATGCTGGGTCTAAGGATATTCATAGTTATATAACTCTTTGGGCATATTTCCAAATTGCTCTCCAAAATAGATGGAGCAATTCTTAGTCCTACTGACAGTGTCATGTCTTAGTGTCCCCATTTTTCCACATCCCCTCCAACATTTGTCATTTTTCTTTTTGTCATTTTAACCAGTCTGATGGGTATGAGATATATCAGAATTGTTTTGACTTACATTTCACTAATCAGTGATTTAGAACATTTTTTTCATGTACCTATTTGGGGAAAGCTTTCTAATTAATGGAATTATCTAGCAGGGGAATGGCTTGGTTTTGAAGGTATTGGGTTTCCCATAATTGAAGGTTTAAAAATATTTTGTTTGTATTTTTTTTGTTTCAATATCACAATCTTCCTTCTCTTCACCCCAACTTTCTTTATTTCATTGTATTGAAAGACAAACCCAAAACTTCTGATGCAGTGAATAAATTTAACAATATAGTCAATATTCTCTCTTTTTAGTCTATCTTCTGTAAAGAAGGAGATAGCTCATTATCTTTTCTCTGGCATCTTCATTTGTTTATCTCTTACTCAGAATTTAACATTTTTCTTTCATTCTCTTAGTTCTGATTATTTTTCTCTTTGTCCTACTCATTTCACTTATTAGAGTGGCAAAAACTAGATTACCTATTATTAGGATTGTTATGATTAAAAATGATGAGGGCCGAGATCAAAAGGAAGAATAGTATTTTAATAAAAGCGATGCTGATAGAGATAAACTGACCACGTGCCTGTAAGAAACCTATTCTAACCTCATCTCAGCCATTTTCCTTCCTCCCTCCTCGAGCTCAGGTAACTAAAGAGGAAGTTCCAAGTCACTTCCTCCTAATTTCAAACAGTCCCTCACCTTGAATACGTCATCCAAAACAGGAAACCCATTAGGGATCACGGGAAATGTAGTTCCAAGTATCCCAAGTGATTTTAAATGACACAGGATGAAGTAGAGAGGTTGAAAGTGGCCTTGATTGTGGGATCATAAATATAGATCTAGAAGGGACCTCGAAGACTATCTTAAGTCTAAACCCTTAGTTTTTAATTTGAGATCTACTTTGGTTGTGACTTGCTCACATAACAAGTATAGAGGTAGAACTGATGAGCCTTAAAAGAGGAACTACCAGGGTTTTTAACTACACAGCCAGTATTTCTTCTTCTATATCATGCTGCCTCATTTTAGTGCCCCTTTCAGCTCTGAGATTCTCTGAAGTATTCATTAATAGCCTGTTCATGAGCATACTACTGTAATCTAACCTTTTTTATTGTTTCATCCTTCAATAACTTTGGGAACAGGGAAATTAGACATGCACACAAAGTTAAAAACTAATCAAAGGGATGTTTCAGAAAGCAATATTCCATTTTTAAATGATTGGTTCATACAAATGCTACATTCACTGAAGGAGAGAGATCTGGATTAGTATAGTCAGGCAAGGTTTTATGGAATTAATGGGATTTTAACTGGCCCTTGAAGGGCAAAACTTAAATTATAGATAATGGTTCAAACTAGGGCATAAAGCCAGGAATACAAAAGGCTTGTTCTGGTGAGTTAGATTAGTCAGGCTACAATGGAGAGTTTCTAAAGGAATATAATGAGAGATTCTTGAAAAGTAGGTTGAGGCCAGAAGTGAAGTTGAGTTGGCATTTTATTATGTTGGCCATGTTGTAAGTACAGTGAATCCTAACCACACTGCATCATAGATTTGAAAAGTTTGGTGGAGACTTTTCTACAAGTGTTAAGTTTTTCCTGTTTACATTTGGTAGTACTTTGGGAGAGAAGAACTTAGTCTTTTCTAACTCTAGGTTTTCTCAGATTTCCTCAGAAGACATTTTCTCTTTCAACGAGATAAGACAGAAACTTAAGAATAGTAGAAAATGCCATACGGTTGGATAGCTCCCCACAAAAATGAATGGTGCAATGACTATAACATATACATGAAGAAAACAAAACATTGCTTTTATAGGATGTTATATAATTAAAATGACCACTCTCATCTTCCAAGTTGAGAAAATATGCAGCTCTCCTTTCATTAAAGAGATGAATGTGAGTATTGAATATCGTATATGATGGCAGACATAGTCAATGTGTTCATTTACTGATTTAAAAACAAATTTGAGACATATTTTGAGTTGTGCTGAATGTTAATTTGCTGGAATCAGAGCAATACCCACCCACACTTACCTAATCCTTTTGCTTTCTTCAGTATACAGAAACCATTGAGTTCTCAACTAAGGAGCTTTAGTATATATATTTGGCCACTACGTGACCTCCCTTGGATGACCTGTCTAGTGTCTTGGAGGCTTTCCCCAAGCCTACAGTTGTAGTAGCACATAACATTTCACTTTGATACATGGAGCATATTTCATTATATATACAAGTTATAGATTAGATATATCAGTGTGTATATTTTCCCATCATCATTATTATTTTTCTTCTAATCTACATCTGATTAAAACACCACAGATATAAATTTTAATTTGCCATTTGATGCTGTGGAAATTTGTTTATGATTTAATTTTTGAAGGGTGACTATATGAGTAGGTGTTAAGTTTTTGGAAAGGAAGCTGTTGTTTTAACTCAGTGTATCAAGCATACTTGGTTTTACAAGATAAATTATATGGTTCCTTATGATAAAGGTTGATGCTGAATTTGATTTTTTTTTTTTAACCAGGAATAGTTTCTACTCCAGTCAAGGAATAATAGATGATAGTGGCGCCACAAGCTATATGAAGTTGAACCTGAGTGCTGGAAATGTAGATTTATATGAAAAACTCTACAACAGGTAGATGAACCTTCTACAATAGTGTTTTGGGTTTTTTTTGTTCCTTGGAAAATTCCATAGTGGGAACAGATAGAAAATACAAAGAATAATATGGAGAAATTATATGATCCTTTATGAAGACGCCCATTATTATAAGAAGTTTAACTAGGTCTGATCTGAGAAGCTATTCGTTTAGTTAATTGTTTTAATTTAGCTTACAATTACACTTACTCCCTTCTGTTTCTCTTCAAACTTACTAATGACTGAATAATAATAATTTTTCACATTTATAAAAACCCTTCACAGTCACTTCCTTTATTCCATTTTGTCCTTACAATAGCCTCATGAAGTTATCAGTAGTCACCATTTTATCCATGAGGAAAATAAGATTCACTGACCTGCCAATGAGCTTATTGTTACTAAATGGCCTTTACTTATAACTTAAATTTAGATTATCTCAATCCAAATTCATGTACTCTTATCTTAGCATTCTGTCTTGCATAAAGAAAAATCCTTATCATGATAGCTAAAAATGAGTAACACTTACTCTGAGCCAGACAGTATGCTAAGGGCTTTATAGATATCTCATTTAATTCTGACAACTCTGCAAGGTAGATGCTAATATTATCTCCAGAACACAGAAGAGGAAACTAAGGCTAACAATTTAAATGATTTGTCTAGTGTCACACAGCAAGTAATAGTAATATAATAACATTTATGTAGCATTTAACTCCATATCAGGCCCTATTCTGTGTTTAACATTTTATCCTTATAATAGCCTTGCAAGGTAGGTGTTGTTATTTTCCATATTTTACAGAAGAGGAAACTGAGACAGACTGCATAAGTAACTTGCCTAAGATCACACAGCTAACAAATATCTGAGGTTAGATTTGTGTCTTCCGGACTCCAGGGTTAGCACTCTAATCCCCAACTGTCCCCAGTAAAAACTATCTTGGCCATCTAAACAGCAAATTTCCATTATCATAATAAATTGTGGATTTAACTATTCTGTTGATTGTTTCAGCAAAGAAACTTCAAAAGAGAAGAGTACTAAAGGCAGCGTGGTATAATGGGAAGATGCTAAATCTGGAGTCCAAGGTCTAGGTTCATTTCCAGAATTGGCAACCGATGACCCCTGTGACCAGGGAGCAAGTTATTTGACCTCTCTCTGCCTCATTTTTTTCCTCATTTGTAAAATGTAGTGGTTGGACTAGATGACAGAAAATCTCTTGTAACTCTAAATAAATCTATGTTTCCATAGGTGTAGGTTAATTTTTAACCAGGATGATAGACTGAATTCTCTTTAAGCCCTACTATCCTTTGAAATAGATATTGCCCTACTTACCTGGGAGAAGTAATTTTATATTATTCTAAGTTGTATGACATTCCTCCTTGCATGTGTTCAAAGATAAAAGAAACCTATGTTTTATGAACCATATTTATTCCCCCAGATATTTTCTTTCTTTCTTTTTTAACCCTTACCTTCAATCTTGGAGTCAATACTGTGTATTGGCTCCAAAGCAGAAGAGTGGTAAGGGCTAGGCAATGGGGCGTCAAGTGACTTGCCCAGGGTCACACAGCTGGGAAGTGTCTGAGGGCAGATTTGAACCTAGGACCTCCTGTCTTTACACTTGGCTCTCAATCCACTGAGCTATCCAACTGCCCCCAGATATTTTATTTCTATGGGAATTGTTACTGATTCTAGGTAGCCTAGTGTTTGATATTGGTGATAAGTATTCTAACTCTCCTTTATGAAGTGTGGAAAGCCTGGGAGTGGGGTTACATTTATCAGTCTGACCCTCAGGTTCACTGGAGGCCAAGTTCCATTTTTATGTAGAAAATAAATAAGGCTAGCATAGCCTCAAGGAAAATAATGTGCACATGTATGTCCATTTAAAAAGACCTGATCTATTAGATTACGCAACTCACAAATAAAGCAAAGTTGGTGGAACTAATTATAAATTTTAAGTGTCTGCCTTCCTTGGTTACACATTCATTTCTGAAGCCAAGAAAAATCAGTGAGGAAGGAAGGAATGAGGGAATCCTATCCCTTGTGAATTAGTTAAGAGTAGTAGAGGGCTTTAAAGTTTAAAAAGGAGAGAAAGAGAGAATAAAGATCAGCTTCTGGAAATGTTCAGTATACATTATTGAAGTCTGGCAAATTTTTTTACATAGGTACATTGATACACAGTTTTTATCCCTCACTGATATATCTGAGTATTTTTGCTGCTACTTTTACAACAGTATCTGATACACTAACCTCATTATTTTGAGAATTATTTTTTTTTTAACTTCAGTGTTTTTTACTTTTAAACAGACTTTTAAACTTCTCTTTATTTCCCAGTATGGAGGAATTGATTAGATTCTCATCCAAAAGCATCCCAAATATATAAAATTATGATTTTATTTTACTTTTCTGTAGAAAAAATTGTTTTTATTTACATTTAAGAATGACATCAAAATTATGAGCCCAGTTGTTTGAAAATAAATGTCTTCCTGAAGGAATAGTATGAAAGGATCCTAGAACTCAATACTCTCATTTGAGTAATTTTTACTTTTTTATGAATCAGAAATGTATATTTTTCTCTTTGAACTTGTTAATTCTGGTAAATCAAGAAAGAGAATATTTGAAAGGATGAAGATTTTCTTAAATATTCTGGAAGCGATATTCATAATTTTATGACACTTACTTTTTGTTATCCTTCCCTAGTAATGTCTGTTTCTCAAGAACAGTGGTTTCTCTCCGATGCATAGGTTAGTACATTTAATTTTCTTTTTCCTGGCATAGTATGTCATACTAATTATATCGAATACTATTTTAGAAACTGTTCCACCAAAAATAATGTATTGTAAAATGGTGTAATTGAAAACATAACTCCTGGAAAGTAAAGCATCAACAGCACCTATAGAAGCCCTCTCAAACCACATAAAAACTTCACTGATTACCTATTGTTTATAGGATAAAATATTCTCAACCTGGAATTTAATGTCTTTCCACAATCTGACTCCAACTTATTTTGTATCTTTACTACTGCTTCCTTTCATGTCTGATGCATTCTGGAAAACTGTACTATGGGTTGTTTTCTGGTTTCATCCTACATTCTCCCTTACTTGTTCACATAGATCAATGTCTGAAAAAAATCTTTCATCACCTTTTTAGATGTTTGGAAAAAAATAAACAGGATACAAAAATCTGTTCCTCCACCCAACTCTTTAGCAGTAATAGCAGTTCTGTTATGAAAAATCAGTCTCTTAATTCCATGCAACTGCTTTGTTAGAACTTAAGGTTAATAAATGTCCTCAGGAATTTATATTTTGATTATTACTTTTAGAATGTGGCACAGTGATGAAGGTGAATCGATTGAACCGGATTGTAGGTGGGACAAATGCTGCTCCAGGAGAATGGCCATGGCAAGTCAGCCTTCATGTTCAAGGTGTCCATGTCTGTGGTGGCTCTATTATCACTCCAGAATGGATTGTAACAGCAGCTCATTGCGTGGAAGAGTAAGTTGTTAATCAGTCATTCCAAGGAGCTCTTGTCATTCTCATTATTTTCCTTTCCTGTTCCAGCTGTATGTTTACTCATAATGGTTCTAAGGAGGAGCTGAACTAGAAATCTTAGATTGGTAAGGGTTATTATAATTGTTAAGGGATTTAAAGAATACAGATTTGTTTTGTTCTTGATCTATAACAGTGATTCCCAAAGTGGGTGCTACCGCCCCCTGGTGGGTGCTGCAGTGATCCAGGGAGAGTGGTGATGGCCACAGGTGCATTTATCTTTCCTATTAATTGCTATTAAAATTTAAAAAAAAATTAATTTCCAGGGGGCTAAGTAATATTTTTTTCTGGAAAGGGGGTGGTAAGCAAAAAAAGTTTGGAAACCACTGATCTATAAGAAACACAACTTATAAATTCAATTATTTTATTTTTTCCCTCAAGAGTCTGTTTGACTTATTATGACTTTAGCCCAATATTGCTATATGCAGAGCAATTGACAGAATTCTAGAGTTAGAAAGGATTTAGAAATTCAATTCAATAGCCATTCGTTGAACACTTAAGGCCCCCAAATGAAGAAAAATAATTTATGTTCCCAAAGAATTTAACATTTTATTGGAGGGGAGGAAATGTCACATATAAGCAGATGAAAAAATAGAAGTTAATTTGAAGAGGGGAAAGAGTACAAATACCTGGGCAAAAAAAAAGAAGCCAGGACCTTAACTGCACTTTGAATACAAAGATTCTGAGAAGCCAAAATGGGGGGAGAATACATTGTAACCATAGTGAATTGCTTATGTACAAGCTCAGACACTAGAAGTATATTATCATGTTTGGGGAATACAAATAAGCGATCCGGTACAATTAAATTAAATTAAACCAGTATAACCTCCACAACATGTCAGTCATGGGGTCATTCTACCTTTCCTTAAAGGGAAATTCTGAAGGGGAAATCATCCTACCTTAATGCATTTCATTTGGTGATACTCTACAAGGAATTTTCTTATGTCTAATTCCATCACTCTTTATTATCCGTCCATTCATCGCTCCTAGTGAACCCCTCTGGGACCAAGCAGGACAAATCTAATCCTTTTTCCACATGACTGTTCTTCAAATAATTGGAGCTAGTTATTATGTTCCTATAAGTCTTCTCTTTTTTAGTAAACATTCTCAGCCTCTTTAACTAAAGCTATATTGATCTCAAGGCTCTTTGCCATCCTGCCACCTTCTAGGTACTATTACTTACCAAGTTCCTAAAATGTGTTCAAAGAGGAACACAGTGCTCTAGATCAGTGATGGCAAACTATGGCCAGTGGGCCAGATGTGGCCATGAAATGTTCTATTGGGCACTGCCACATTATTCCTAATCTGACGAATATAATGAGTAGGATACAATACAATGATACTTCGAAAGAGTTGCCTTAGAAACAGAGTAACGGATGAGCATTTCCTTTCCTTTGGCCCCATCTTTAAAAAGTTTGCCCATCGCTGGACTAGATGACTTCTGGCAAATTGGTATTAAATATTTGGATATCCTGGATATCCTGGATACTTGTCCTTTCTTAAGAGCACATTAACAATTTTTGATGATCATATTTCACAACTATATCAACAATAAATTAATGGGCAAATTTTTGAAACCTATCCAACCAATATAATTTTCCTTTCTTGCCAACATTGCCAATTTTATGGGAATGAAGTAAAAGCAGAACCTGAGTTATTCTCATTTGTAGTTTTCTAATTATTAGTGATTTGGAACATTTACAATTTTTTTTCAAATTTTCAATTTCTTTGAAAACTACCTGTTCATAATAATTTACATTAATAAAAAATGGATTTTTTCTTAAAAATTTGAATCATTTTCTTATTATCATAAAAATGAGACTTCCATAAGAAAAACTTTGTTATTATAAAATTTTCCCCACTCATTTTTCCTTTAGTGTGTGCTGTTTTTTTTTCAATTATTTAGGTCTGTCTTTATTTCTGTAAATAGCAACTCATAGTTTTATTGTGAATATCTTGTTTATATTTTAGAAAATAGACTGAAATATTTTATACATTCTTTAATAATTTAAAATGAAATTTTTCTGTCTCTTCTCTAATTGCATCACAATTTAATACATACTCTGAAATAGTTTGCTGGCTATCCCATTCTACCCTCATAAAATCTATTTACTCTTTTCCTCATAGAGGATGCCAACATATTCATCTCTTTAAAATATTGTTTTATTTAATACATAGTAAAACTAATCTTGCAAATTTTTAGCGTGTTGTTTCCCCATTAGAATGCAAGCTTTTTGAGAGCAGGAATTATCTTTTTGCCCTTATTTAAATTTCAAATCCTTAGTACAGTGCTTAGCACTAATAATTGATAAGCACAAAGGCTCCATTTTCACTATCTCAATACACTCTGTATCAGATGAAATCTTATGGAAAAATTGGACAGCAGTATGGAGGAATCAAATTTAGATTAATACTTCACACTTAATACAAAGAGAAGTTCCAAATAAGTACTTATCCTTGATATTAAAGGTCATATCATAAACAAATTGGAAAAAGTTAGAAAAAATTTCCTGTCAATGGATAAAAGTTCATGACCAAGAGGATCATGGGAGATAAAATTAATAATTTTGTTTGCATAAAATTTAAAAATGTTTTGCATGAACTCTAAAAATGTTTATTTTTTTATAGAGACTTTATTTTACCAATTACATGTAATAAAATTTCTCACATAAGTTTTCTGAAGTTATAAGAGCTAAACCAGTGATTCCCAAAGTGGGTGCCACCACCCCATGGTGGGTGCTGCAGCTATCCAGGAGGGCAGTGATGGCTACGGGTGCATTTGGGTCAGTGAATAACTGTAAGGGGGTGGTGATAGTATGTGACAGGGGGCGCTAAGTAATATTTTTTTCTGGAAAGTGGGTGGTAGGCCAAAAAAGTTTGGGAACCACTGATCTAAACTGTCTATTCCCCTCCCTTTCATTCTCCTTCTCAGAGATGGTAAGAATTTTATCTAAGTTATACATGTATTATCATGGGAAATGTATTTCCATATTGTTCATTGTTGTGAGAGAATACTCATGTAAAACCAAAATCCCAAAATAAGAACACAAATAAACTAAAGTGAAAAATAGTATGTTTTGATCTGCATTCTGACTCCAGCGTTTCTTTCTTTGGAGGTGGACAGCATCCTTTATCATAAGTTCTTCAGAATTGTCTTGGATCATTGCATTGCTGAGAGTAGTTAAGTCTTTCAGTTTCCACAAACTTCCATTTAATTAAATAATGAATCATGAAAAATTTCCCACAGTTACATGATTCATGTTTTCTCCCTCTCCTCTTCCCTCCCCCTTTGCTGGCAAGTAATTCAACTGGATTTTACATATGTTATCACTTGATATTTCTATTTATTCATTTTTATAATAGAGAAATCTTTTAAAAACAAAACCCCAAATCATAGACACATGTTAATATGTGACAAAATGTATGTTTTTTTCCTGTGTTTCTACTCCCACAGTTCTTTCTCTTGTCATGGATAGCATTCTTTCTCTTAAGTCCCTTGGGATTGTCCTGGATCACTGCATTGCTACTATTCGCAAAATTGATTACATTTCATCATTCCATTCCATAATGTTTCAGTTTCTGTATATAATGTTCTCTTGGTTCTGATCATTTCACGCTGCATCAGTTCATGGAGGTCTTTCCAATTCATGTAGAAATCAAGCAGTTCATCATTCCTTATAGCAGAAAAATATGCCATCACCATCATATACCACAATTTATTTAGCCATTCCCCAATCAAGGGACACCCCCTCATTTTCCAAATTTTTGCTACCACAAAGAGTGTGATTATGAATATTTTTGTGGAATCATTTTTTTATTATCTCTTTGTGGTAGAAACCTAGTAGTAGTATTGCTGGATCAAAGGGCATACATTCTTTTAAAGCCCTTTGTGCATAATTCCAAATTGTCTTCCAGAATGGCTGGATCAATTCACAACTCCACCAACAATGCATTAGTGCCCCAATTTTGCCACCTGCCCTTCAACATTTATTATTTTCCTTTAGTGTCTTATTGGCCACTCTTCTAGGTGTGCACAAACTTTTAAAGCAAAACAATTATTTAGATAAAAAAATTGTTGTGTTAAGTTTCTCTGATAATAGTCTCATTTTTAAGAGGGAAGAACTCATTTAAATTTATAACAAAAGTAGCCAATGTCTAATATATATATGTATATAATATAAATATGTTATATATAATCTACATATATGAACAACAGGTTATAATGGAAGAATCCTGGGCTACATATAGGCCTTAAAAATGTTCCAAATCACACCTAATTGAAGAAATTCAAATGAATGTGATTCAGATATTTCGTATCAGCCTATTAGTGTAACAAAGAACAAAGTTACATCTTAAATGTTAGAGGGGCTTTGAAAAATAGACATATTTGATGTACTGTGAATAGGGTGAATAATTCCAAAAAACAATTTGGAATTATATTTTAAAACTTTACAGAATAGTGCTTGTCCTTTTACCCAGAGAAAAAGGAAATGTTCCTTTATGTGCAAATAATATCAATAGCAGATCTTTTTCTGGTAGCAAAAAAAGTTCAAACTAAGAAATAACTGAATAAATAGTAGTATTATAAATATGATGGAATACTCCAAAAAATGAGGAAATGGTTGATTTCAAAAAGAAAAGGAAAAATTTATATAGAATGTTGTAGTAAGATGAATAAAACCAGAAGAAAAATGTGTACTGCAACATCAGCATTATAAATATAAACCATTTTGAGGATTTTTATGTAGTGAAGAATGAAATGAGCAGAACCAGAACAACTTTTACAATAATAAGAACACTATAAAAATAAACATCTTTAAAGCCATAATAACTGTGATTAATGCATTTACCATTCTTGATTACAGAGAACTGAAACATGCTAATTATTACAGAGAGGTGATGGATTTATACTACAAAATGAGATTTTTAAAAATCTAAATAATCTTAGAAAGAATTTGTTTTGATTGACTATTGTATTTGCTCTCAGAATTTTTTTCTTTTCTTTTTTTCCTATTGGGTTTATGGTGGGAGAAAGAGGAAATTAGATACCTATTAACTAAAAAAAGACGTAGGAAGTGGTGCTACAGATATAAAATGTTGCCTGCACTTTCAAATGAGGTATTATTAGTTTTATTTAATTGTTTTACTTTGACAAAAAAAGTTCTCATGTTGAAGATACAATATTTAAATGTAAAAAACTTAAGAAAATACAAGCACGGCATTCTTGATTAAAGACACTGTTCAGTTTCCCCTATTTTCCATACTAGGTGAGATTTTTGCAAAGCTTATTTGTTCATTTGTCTCTAACTACTTGTAAGTGTTTAAATCTCTATCCTAATGACCTTGTAAAACTTTTACAGACAATTGTCACCTCTAAATAACTTGACCATTTCAGTCAACTTTCTTCTTTGAATCTTAAGACTCCCACACCAACATAATACCTCCTTCATCTAAACCTGCTCCATATCCCCAACAATCCACCCTAATAATTGATTTTATCTTCCACTTAGGTTTTTTTTTTGCTTATGATACTTTTTCTTGCTTTTCTCGTTTCTTTTTCTTTCCTTAACTCTCTTTCTTTAGTTCTTATTCTCCATCATCTTTGATCCTTTTTCATCCTTTTACCCTCTTATCACCCTTCATCCTGTTTCTCTTTCATCCAGAAAACAGAATTAGGATCTGAAGATTGTTCTTCACATTTTCCTCTATTTCTGCTAAATTTCTTCTTAAATGCAGTGTCTGACCCATTTCCCTAGTCAAAACCCCTCCAAATCATCTGGATAATTTCTTTCTTATTCAGTTAAATCACTTTTTTTAAACTTCTATTATTCTTTATCTTGTTACTCCTGAAGCTGCAAGTCTCTCTTGGGTCTTCAGTTTTCTGATCTATAAAACAATGTATTTGAACATTGATATTGAATACCCATTCAAATGTTCTCATTCCATGTGTTTATTCTATTGGACTATTCTAGAAGATGGAAAATATACTGATTGGTATTTTGTTAGCTGAGCATCATGAATATATATAGAGAGAAAGAATTGGACCTATGATATCAGTGGTATAGGGGACTCTCCTACCAAAGTAGGTCAGCACCTTCTCTTTGTGATCTTGGCTGTATGCCTAGAACAGTATGAGATTTAGTGACTTACCTAAAGTCATACAGCTGATATGCCTCAGAAGAAGGACTTGAATAAAAATCTTCTTTGCTTTTAGGTGGGTCTCTATCAATTATGCCAAATATATATAATCTGTTACTATCACAAGGTCCTAGAATCCACTATTGGAAGGAATCATAAATGTTGAATCAAAGTACTTTGCAAACCTTTTAATGTTTGATAAATTTTTTAATGTGTTATCATTATCTTTATACTTACCATAGCAACCCTGAAAAGTAGTAATCTATTCTTTTCGTCAAAAGCTATAGCTATAGGGAAATTGCTTCTTCCTTAGAGAGTCCATTATTTCTATATAGTCCTTTATACTGATCTGAAATACTAAAACTTCTACTTATTGGTTTTAGTTCCTGATATCAAATAGAATAACCTTCGTGTGTGTGTGTGTGTGTGTGTGTGTGTGTGTGTGTGTGTGTGTGTGTGTGTGTACATTTGAGGAGTATAGGAAAGACCACCTTGTTCCTTGAAAATCTTTAGTTAACCTGTTGTTATATTTGAAATTCCATATATTCATCTGGAATATGATGGGAATTATACTAAGACTTTATCATCTCCAAGAATCCTTTAAAAATTCATAATAAAAATAATTAAAAAACAGGAGAGTAATACCTAGGCAGGATATTATTAAGGTTACTCACTGAATTGCTCCAAATTTCTGAAATTTTATAGTAAGGAATAAGCAGTGGGTGTTTTAAAGGTTTTAAAAACATTTTTTTAGCCTTCATTGTCCATTTTATATATTCTCATTGACTATATATAGCTCTCTATTGTTTTGTGGGCAATACCACTCTGCAGTGAGTATACTGATTCATCATAGTTAGAACTCATTTGCTTCATGTATGTGTATGTGTGTGTTTTTAAGATATTCAGATTACTGTTTAGATTCACTATTCTTAAAATTCCTTGGATTTGTTTTTTTCAGACCTCTTTCCAATCCCCGGTATTGGACAGCTTTTGCAGGAATTTTGAGGCAGTCTGTGATGTTCTATGGAAGTGGATATAAAGTGCAAAAAATAATTTCTCATCCAAGTTATGATTCTAATACCAAGAACAATGATGTTGCTCTCATAAAGTTGCAAACACCATTCACATTTAATGGTATGTATTTACTCTTGTCCAGCTTAAGGTACATAACAATTTAGTGTAAATACTATTTTGAGTAGATCTCAAAAAAACTGGAATAAATTCTCTGATAGTAGGAAAAACTTTAAGATGGATTTTTAGTAAAAAACTTCCCAAATATAGTATCTACCATTTGACAATTTCAGTTGTTTGTCTGACATTACCTGAAAGATAATAATATTGCTAATGGTTGTGGGGTTTCCCCCCAATTTATTAATTTATTACTCTTTGTCAGGCACTTTGATAAGTGTTGAGGATACAAATAAAAAGCAAAAACAGTCTCTGCTCTTATGGAACTTACATTCTAATGAAGGAGATAGCAAGCATATGAATCCATATGTATGCCATACAAAGTCGATGGAAATTAATCTTAAAGAGGAGGTCAGTATCATTTAGGATAGTGATGGGCAAACTTTTTAAAGAGGGGGCCAAAGGAAAGGAAATGCTCATCTGTCAGTCTGTTTCTGAGGCAACTCTTTTGAAGTTTAATTGTATTGTATCCTACTCATTTTATTTGTCAGATTAGGAATAATGTTGCGGGACTAGGTAGAACATTTCAGGGGGCCACATCTGGCCTGCGGGCCATAGTTTGCCTATCACTGATCTAGGAGATACATAAAAAGACTGAGTGGAGTCTTAAAGGAAACTAGAAATTAAGGTATAGTTTGTAAAGAATATTCCAGGCACATGGAACAACCAATGCAAAGCCATGGAAGCAGACCTATTTGACAAGTAGTATGGCTGGATAGTAGAGGACATGGAAGAGATATTAGAAGACCAGATAGGAAGAAGTCTAGGTTATAAAGAGCTTTAAATACAAAACAGAAGAATTTGTATTTGATTAAGAGAATGCTATGGTTTTAGTAGTCACAGAGATTTTTTCCTTAAGTATTTCAGTTTTTTAATAAAAGTTCCCCAAATTTTTATTTGCAAAGATAGAAATTTTAGAAACATGCATTGTTTCTTTTAGTTCATTTTACTTTAGGTCCTTTATTTGATTAATTGAGGAGATAACATTCCATTATGTATGCATTAGATGTTAGGCACTAGAATGGGTACAAATTGTGAAACACATAGTTGTAAGAGTTTAAATTGTAAAGTAATATTGTGGTCGCTGATTTAAAAATATTATAGCTTAAGTCAAAATAACTTTTAGCAGTTTTACTTACAAAGTGGTGGAAAGAGGGAAAGTGGAAAATGTAAGAAAGAGACAGATAGTACTGCCTAGCTACAAATACCCTGAGTTTAATCCTAATATCTCTAGCCCACAAATGGGAATCCGAAAGTGAATTTCACCAAAATCCAAAGTCATAATTAGGAAGCTGAAATCCAAAGACTTAGAAGATACTGAATAATCCTCCAAGAACCTTCAGTGCCCACGAGGCTAAGACTGCCAAGAATATCACCAGAATAATTCAGTGGGAGTGTCCCACTGAAGCACCAATGAGCAGAGAGGGTCTCCTCACTGAAGAACCAAGGAAGGAATTACTCCGCTCACCACTGCAAGCCGACACCATATCCAAGAAAAGAGTCTCCTCCTCCAGTCTGGCTTACCAATGCAGAGAGGATTAATCAGGGCTCAGGTGGCCTTTTTAAAGCTGTTTTCTTGATGTTACTTCCTCTTGCTCCCCTACTTTATGGGAACCAATCACAGTCTTTCAATTTGCCTAGCATTGCCAAAGGAGGGGTGCAGGGACCTTTGGAGGTGTGAGTTTACTTCAGTAAGTAGCTTATGAACTCTCTTACATAGTGTCAAGTAGGGGTATTTAAGTCCTTGATTGGATTAGCTAAAAATGACATGGGGAGAGTTAATCCTATCTTCACATAGTCCTTGCTCTTGGAGAGCTTATGTTTCTCTTGGGGGGCAGAAAAAGAAATGTGTGTGTTTGTGTGTGCAGACTCCTACACTTATACATTTATTTATTTTTTTAAACCCTAATATCTTTTATATATATCCTTCTATATTCATTTTATTTGTTACAGGGCTAGGCAATTGGGGTCAAGTGGCTTGCCCAGGGTCACACAGCTAGTGTCTGAGGCCAGATTTGAACCTAGGACCTCCTGTCTCTAGGCCTGGCTCTCAATCCACTAAGCCTTCCAGCTGTCCCCACTTATACATTTATATATGTATAAAATACACTTTTGGAGGCAGGCTTTACTTGATGAATAACAGTAGAAATATATATTTTGCATATACATACATATGCACATACAATATTATATATATGTGTGTGTGTGTGTATACAAGCAAATCTTTATGGTCCTGTAATACTATAGGAATTTGGATTATGTATTTCATTGAACTCTTTACTAAATTTTCATAAAGATGCCAAGGCAACAGGAATTAAAATTACAATCATACCTAAATTACTTATTTTTCTTTAGTTACTAATTTGTTTAAACAATGCCATCCCCAATTAAATTACCAAAAAAAAATTATTGAACTAAAAAAAATCATTTGGAAGAAAAAAATGTCAAGAATTTCAAAGAAATTAATGAAAAAATGGTAAAGGAAAGAGGTTTAGAAATATCTGATTTTGAACTATATTATAAAGCAACAATGATTAAAACTAACTGGTACTGGCTAAGAAATAGGAAAGCAGATCAGTGTAATATAGTACTTGTTATGACAAAAGTAAAAATCCAAGTTTTGGGAATAAGAACTCACTATTTGATAAAAATTGTTGGGGAAACTGGAAAGTGGTCCAGCAGAAACTAGCTATAGACTAGTATCTTTTACCATTTGCCAAGCTGGATGAGTGGGAGATATTATAAGCAAAGCAGAGGAACAGGAAAACATTTACTTTTTTATCATTCTTTTATGGATAGGAGAAGAATTTCTGAATAAACAAGAGATAAAAAGCATTATGAGTTGTAAAATTAACAATTTCACTTGCATTAAGTTGAAAAGTTTCTGTACAAATTTCATTTGAAAATAAAATTAATGTAGTCAAGATTAGAAGGAAAGTAGAAAATTGGGGACAAAATTTTATAAACAATTCCTCAGATAGAATTCTCATCTAAAATAGAGAACTTTTTCAAATGTATAAGAATAAAAGCCATTCCCCTATTGGTAAATAGTCAAAAGATGTGAATAAGCAGTTTTTGGATGAAGAAATCAAAGCTATATATAACTGTATGAAAAATGCAATAAATCATTATTGATTAGGGAATTGCAAATCAAAACAGTTCTTAGATATCTCATATCCATCAGGCTAGCTAAAATTATAAAGGGACAAAATGACAAATGTTGAAGGGCATATGGAAAAATGGGTATAGTAATACATTGTTATTGGAACTGAACTAATCCAACCATTTTGGAAAGTAATATGAAATTATGCTCAAAGAGTTATTAAACTGCGTATGCCTTTTGGCCTAGCAGTACCACTATTAGGTTTATTTCCTAAAGTGATCAGGGAAAAAGGAAAAGAACCAACTTATATATTCTAAAATCTTTATAGCAGCCCTCTTTGTGGTGGCAAAGAACTGGAAATTGAAGGAATGCCCATTAATTGGAGAATGGTTTAATAAGTTGTGGCATATGGAACACTGTTGTACCATAAGAAATGATGAACAGGTTAATTCTGGAAAAACATTTCATGAAAAGTTAAACAGGCAGAACAAAAAGAACATTATATACAGCAAAAGAAATATTGTTTGAAGAATGACTTGTGTACCTCCAAAGAAAGACTAGTTAAATAGATAAAAGTAAGATATTTACACACACATTCTCTCTCTCTCACTTGCACATGCACAGTCACACACAGACACACACACACACACACACACCTTTTTGTCAAATGATGCCTTCTCTCATAGGACAGGGGAAGTAGGCAGGGAATTAACTGGGTTTTTTAATGTAACAAACAAATTAAGAAATTAAGAAATATATTTCTTATAACTAGGACAAGGAGAAACATCTCTAACTCCTACATACTCTTCATCATTGTTATTCATGTGACTGTTGCTTCTCACTGCAAGTAGGGATGTGACAGTGTATAAACTTGGGATTATATTTTGTTAGTCATTCAGCAGACGTCAAGTGCTTACTATGTGTAGAGCTATATACTAGGTACTGGGGGAAATAAAAAAAGCTTTAGTAAGACAGTCCTTTTTCTTGTGGGGCCTGTAGTCTTTTATTCTATGGGCGAGTTCATCCCATTCACATTCAGAGTTATAATTATCAAATGTATTCCCAGACATTTTGATTCTCTCTCCCTGTCCTGTCCTTTCTTCTTTCACTATTTCCTTCTATATCAGTGTTTTGTTTTTAATCAGTTCCCCTAATCCCCTCCCTTATTGTACTTGCCTTTCTCCCCTCTCCCTTCTTATTCCCCTCTTATTCTTCTTTTTAAGCTACCCCTGCCTTCTCCCTTCTTAGTGTTACTTCCCTCTCCACCAGTCCTTTTGTTACTCTTCTACTTCTCTATAGGGCAAGAATCAAATCTCTGCCCCAATGGATCTGATTGTACTTCCCTCTTTAGGTTGATTTCAGTGCACTTAAGTATTAAATATTTCCTCTCTCCAACCCCTTTACCCTTACAGTGTATTGTTATTCTTCTCTGTTGGCCCAATATGCTTCTTTTTGGAATATAAATTTGCTCCATTTTGTTTGTTTTCCCATTTTTCTTAATATTACCTTCTTCCCCCCTCTAGTTTTGTATATATTTATACATACATATATAAATCACTTGACATTTCATCTTATACAGTTTGTCACTGTTCCCTCTATGTAAACTTCTTCTAGTTACTCTGTTAACAGTTTTTAATATTTGCCAATATCTTTTCTTCTTGGGATACAAATTGATTGAATTTATTGGATCCCTTAAAGAAAAGATTTTTTTCCCCCTCCATCCATTCTCTTAATTATCTTATGGTGATTCTCTTGAGTTCTCTGTTTGGGCAGCAAACTCTCTGTTTAAGTCCAGTTTTTTCTTGATGAATGCTTGGAAGTCCTCAATTTTATTGAATGACCATACTTTCCCCTGCAATAATATAGTCAGTTTTGCTGGATAGTTGATTCTTTGTTGTAGACCCAGTTCTCTTGCTTTCCGGAATATTGTGTTCCATGCCTTCTGGTCCTTCAATGTAGATGCAGCCAGATCTTATGTTATCCTAACTGTGGTTCCCTGATATCTGAAAGGCTTATTTTTAGCAGTTTGTAATATTTTTTCCTTGGTCTGGTAGTTTTTGAATTTGGATATAATATTCCTGGAAGTTGTCAGTTGTGGATTAAATGTAGGAGGTGATCTGTGGATTCTCTCGATTTCCACTTTTCCCTATTGTTCAAGAATGTCAGGACAATTGTCTCTGATAATTTCTTGTAGGATGATATCTAAACTTTTTCTTTTATCATAATGTTCTGGTAAACCAATAATTCTTATATTGTCTCTTCCAGCTCTGTTCTCCAGATCTTTGGTTGAATCAATGAGGTATTTCATAGTTTCCTCAAAATTTTCATTTATTTTATTTTGCTTTATATATTCTTGCTGCCTTATGAAGTCATGTGATTCTAGTTGCTGAGTTCTGTTTTTTAAAGATGCAATTTCTTCCCTGGCTTTTTAGTCATCCTCCTTCTGGTGTGATTTTCTTTGTAGATCATCTTTTGCCTTCTTTGCTTCATTTTCAAGCTGCCCAATTCTGGCTTTTAAGACTTTATTTTCTCGTTTTAGTTCACGTATTTCCTTTTTCAAATTGTCTTCAGCCTTTTGCCTTTCTTAATTGCTCTTTGGGTTCCTGAAGTTCTTGAGTTAATTAAATTTTGAGATCTTCCAAAGCCTGTGCTCAATTCACTGGAACTTCTTCCTCTTCTTCTATTTCTATTTCATTTGCTTTCTTTTCACTTCCTTGAAAGAAGCTGTCAATTGTTATTTCTTTTCTATTTTTCTGTGGTTTACTCATATTTTTTCCTTTTCTGTTCTGCTAGTTTGAGCAGATGTATTTAATGATCTTTGATGAAAGATCTTCCCCCAGTTGGCAATGGAGGTTTGTAGTTACTCTCTCTGCCCTCTGAAGACTTCTTATCTTTCTGATTGTTGGCATTTAGCCTGATTGGATTAGTCTATACTTCTTAATCTGCCCTGAGGCTAAAGAGAGGAGAAAAAACAAACAAACATGGGAGGACACATTTTGCTAAGCTGAGCTGTCCAGAAGTGGGGTCCTCCTGTGCTTTTCTTGTGTTTGGTCTGGTTTTCTTTCCTCTTGAAGCCCTTTGTGAGGTTTGGCTCTCTCTAAGCCTCCTTCTTCCAGGCATTTTTGCTGTGTTTCTCTGGTTTTCTCCTCCAGTCACCTCTCCAGTGCCTGTGTTCAACTCCCGGAGTCTGGCATCAACAAGGCCCTCTCTCTGGACCAGTGCACCTGCCTACCCTGAGATTTCAGGGATTGCTGGAGACTCTTCACAGCATGTGGGGGAGGTGTCCTGGGATTCCCCTTCTGTACCCTCAGACTGGACAGTTCAAGAATTGAAGCCTTTTTCTTGGTGTACCTCTTTAGTTGTGCAGCAGTAGGGTTCCCCCTGCTCTGTCCTATTTTTAGATTTGTTCCTCTTTCTTCTTAAAGGGCACTGTTTTGTGTAAGAGGTTTTACTATTTGCTCTGTCTAAGCTGCCATCTTCCCAGAGTCCCCCCAGGTACTCCTAGTCTTCTATTCTAGTAAAATGTGATGATCTTAGAATATGATGACACCTTTTGGTATTTCATTAAGAAAAAGTAATTGAAGGCAATGGTCTTCTTTTAGATCTTGCTCACAAATCTGAGAATGCATGATCATGTTTTATGTTCTTATTTTAAAACAGACAAAATAAGACCAGTATGTTTGCCTAATCCAGGAATGATGTTTGAACCCACTCAGTCATGCTGGATATCAGGATGGGGTTCAACCCATGAAAAAGGTAAGAAGGTTATTTCTAAGAAGAAATGATTTGGAGATCACACTTTAGTTAATGGGTGATTTAGCACAGAATGCAGTTAACAATACCTTCCAGGTTACAGCAACTGCTCCACACTCATACAATTAATGTAGACTATTGTCATAATTATAATTATAAGTTATGTTAAATCAGAAAAGACATAAAGGTAGGGAAAGTTAAGCTAACTTAAGTCAAGATTTTAAAGAACTGGCCTTTATCATGGTGGGAGAGGTAGTGTTTGTTGGGAATATTTTTGTTGGAGTACAGACCGTGATTGGCTGTTTCTGGCATGAACAACTTGAAATGGCTTCTCATCAGTAAAAATAAATGTTAACTGTATTTTTGTATAATTGATGTTCTAAGGCCAGGCTCTTCATGCCTTTAGTAACTGAGATTAATGTAGAAGTATGGATCAAGGTATGGTCTATCTGAATCAAATTGTGTTACTTTTTTTTCTCAGTCAATTGGTACTTAAAAATTTTTTTTCTAAAAGATTATTTTTTTTTTTAATTTTTTCAGAAAAATTCTTTCCATGGTTACATGATTCATGTTCTTGCCCCCCCCCCCCCCGCGCACACTCCCCATAGCCAATGCACATTTCCACTGGTTTCTTCATGTGTCATTGATCAAGACTTATTTCCATATTATTGATAATTATTCTAGGGTGATCATTAAGAGTCTACATCCCAAATCGTGTCCACATCAACCCATGTGTTCAAGCAGTTTTTCTTCTGTGTTTCCACTCTTGTAGTTCTTCCTCTGAATGTGGGTAGCATTCTTTTCCATAAATCCCTCAGAATTGTCCTGGGTCATTGCATTGCTGCTAGTACAGAAGTCCATTACATTCAATTGTACCACAGTGTATCAGTCTCTGTGTACAATGTTCTCCTGGTTCTGCTCCTTTCACTCTGCATCAGTTCCTGGAGGTCATTCCAGTTCACATGGAATTCCTCCAGTTTATTATTCCTTTGAGCACAATAGTATTCCATCACCAGCAGATATCACAAATTGTGTTACTTTTTGAGGAAGGGAAGTGCAATTCAGCAACTGATTTGTTTTGTTATTAGGGACAATGCCCCAGGATTTGTTTGCTCCTCTCCCTTCATCTCATATTATACACACTTCTTCTGTTTTAGTGTTGGTTTCTTTTTTCTAAAGCTTTGTTTTCTATTCCTGCTTCATTCTTTTTTTCTACAATGCTTTCAGTGGCATTGTTTACAGAGAATCATGGAAATGTGGTAAGGAACACATAAAAAAAAGTCCTTAAGTAATATCTTCAGTATGTAAATGGCTGAGTCCATCACCTTGGAAAGGATATTGTATGCTGCTAAGCATTCCTAAAATTTTCAAAGCTGTTTATCTTCACAATATTGTTGTCATTATATAAATTATTGTAGTTCTGCTCACTTTACCATATTTTTATAGCAATATATCCAGTCCATACATATATTTCTTTGAAATTATCCTTTTGTGATTTATAGACGTATAACTATATATGGGGTGTGTGTATATATGCATTTATATTTATACACATGCACATATAAACATAACTAATGTGTGCAACTTTTTTTCTGTTTATGTTTATGGTGGGTCTTTTTTCTTTCTTTTTCAATGGTTGGGAAGAAGAGTAAAAGTAGAAGAGAAGGCAGACTCCCACTATTTGAAAAAATAAAATCAAATTTAAAAATATTCTAGTGGAGAGAAAATCATGTATATTAGTTGCTAAAGAAATACAAAGAAAGGGTCAAAAGTGCTATGGCTTTCACACTAGCATTTGAAAAGCAATTAAATTTTCATTGTCAGTATTCATATCTAGAAATCATCAAATGCTGCAAATAAGAGCTTCATTTAATTTTTAAGAAAGTATTAGAAGAAATCATTAATAATGCAACTTAAAAGTATTTTGTGCATATATGTATATGTATAGATTTCTCCTAGAGAGCTGTTTGTTAAAACACTTAAAAACCTACCACTTGACATATGTAAGAATGGAGGCAAAGGAAAGATTCTTGGGGGACAAGGAACGTTGGAAGAGGAGCTGGAGATCAAATGGCAATTGAAAGAGCAGAGGGACTTCTGTGAAGGATTTCCTAAGAAGGGAGTCTTCGGGGGTAGGAGCTCGGTGAGGGATGCCGAAGAAATGATCTCTGAGCAACCTGAAGGCAATCCTTGAGAATTTCCTGATTTGTTACAGAAGATCTGATACTTTATTCACTGCCAACTGAGATATCTACATTGTCCAATACTGTGCCAACCAGTTTTGGGGGATTACTAGACTCCTTTGGAAGCAGCAGATTTCTGAAGCCCCAACTTTCCTTGAACCTTGCCTTACAGAGACCCTAATTAACTATAAACAGACTGAACTGAGATATTAGGCATAGATTTAGTGGGAAGGGCAGGAGAAGTTTTGGATTGAGACAGATTCGGTCTCCCCAAGGTGATGAACCTAAAAGGGTTAAGCTTTAGGGCTACCTGCACCACTTATTCCTTCACCCTCATCCATTACCTATATTATTTCATTAAATAATTTAAAGTCAGATAGCATTACTAATTATTTGAGAGATAGAAAAGAGAAGGAGTGCTACAGCTTTGTCAGGCAGGGATCCATCTTTAAGCCTGACCTCCTGTAGTGCAGAAGATATATTGAGGGGGGAGGCTTGTGTGAGCCCCAGTTCAGAGCAGCAATGAACTAGGTCACCACATAACCCAGCTTGTGTGGAAGCCTTCCCTCCAACCCTTGAGGGGCGGCACACCTTCCTTGGGCACCCTATTTCCCAAGGGGAAGTCCATTTAGTCTCATAGTATTAGTGGCTTCAACAGTGAATGCGGGGGGGGCATTTCTACACCAACTCCATCTCTCTTCCACTGTTGTTTCTCCTTCCACATAGCCACATAATATACATAAAAAGCATTAAATTAGGAGAGGACCAAAAAAAAAAAAGGAGAATGAGGATGGAAAGAGTATAGTTTGTGTGGCGATGACATACACAGAAAGGGAAACATTGTGGAGCAATCTAATGTAATGGACTTTGCTAATACAAGACAATCCCAAGGGACTTATGAGAAAGAATGCTATCCACACCAAGATAAAGAACTGTGGGAGGAGAAACACAGAAGAAAAACAAATGACTTAATATTTGTTTATATGGATATATGATTTGAGGTTTTGGTTTTAAAAGACTGCATTATTGCAAAAATGAATAATATGGATGGGCAGATGGATAGCTCAGTGGATTGAGAGTCAGGCCTAGAGAGGGGAGGTCCTAGGTTCAAAAATCTGACCTCAGACACGTCCCAGCTGTGTGACCCTGGGCAAGTCACTTGACCCGCATTGCCCACCCTTACCAGTCTTCCACCTAGGAGCCAATACACAGAAGTTAAGGGTTTAAAAAAATTTTTTTAAATGAATAATATGGAAATGGGTATAAGTGACAACATTTGTATAACACAATGGGAGTACTTTTTAGATCAGGGGTGGGTGGAGGAAGAGGGAAAGAAAATGAAATATGTAAACATGGAAAAATATATTTTTTTAAAAGATGACTACTTATAGAAGAGTCTGAAAAGGGAGACTGAAGTCCAATTGTGGAGGAAGCTTGCCTTCCACCAGGCAACTATTTAGGGTTTTTTGAGAAGAGGTGTGATAGTAAAATGGAAAGGTGTGATAATAAAATGGAAAGGAAAATTATTTAGTCAAATGTGAAGGATGAATTAGGGAAGGTATAGATTAGGGCAGTGATGGTACAATGGTTTAGAGTAATGGTTTAGAGACTAAGCACCCAAACTGCAATCCTCACATCACATGTGAGCCCCCCCACTTTACTCCAGAGAGGGGAGGGAGGACGAGCTCCCATTGGGCTGCTGGGCAGAGGGATGGTTGATGTGAAAAATGTCCTCAAGTGAAGAGGGGAGCAGTCCTCTTTGGCACATGTGCTATAGTTCTACCAACACAGGATTAGTGGTTCTAAAGAACAGTGAAGAGGATATTATAGTAGTGAATGCAAGAAAAGATAAGGGTTTGGTGAAGGGTGGAAAGGAGGCATGTATAAGTTTTAATTGAGGTAAAATCAGCTGGGCTTGGCAACTGATTGAATAAATGAGGTGTGAGAGAAATAGTTATAAGTGGATGAAACTTCATGTCTGGAAGAATGAGTATGCCATTAATAAAAAGAGAAGTTTGTGTGAGGACAAGGAGGAGAAAAGTTTAGTTCTCAGCGTATATTGAATTCAAGGGTCTAGGGAATATCCAGGTAGAAATATCCAGCTCCTAGTTGGAAACAGAAGAGAGAATAGGTTGGAGATACAGATTTAGGAGTTATCTCTATAGAAGTTATAATTGAATCCATAGAGCATGTAAGAGTACCTAAAGTATAATTTTAGGGGAAACCTGTTTTAAGATGTAAGATTTAAATTAATATCCAGTAACTCCAAGTATTATATTTTATAAGATTTGTTATTAATCATTTGAAGTAGAAGAAATAATAGAACAAAAGTATATAACCTAAGTATGACTACTTGAGTAAACTTTTCTACCATTCTCTCAACCAACCTCCACAACTGCCTTCCTGGGAGCAGAGAGAGCAAGAGGTGGGGTTACATCAAAATATATCCTCCCTATATTAGCATGTAATGTGAGAAGGAAAATGGGAACCTGGGAAAGATAGTTCTGAGGAAAAAATACTTTACACAAAGGGTAGAAGAGGATGATGAAAAGCAGCCAAGGGGGCAGAGGAACCAAAGGAAGGAGGGATGCTAAAGGAGGAGAACTTGGGATTGTTGATCACAGAAATGAAGTGAGGGATAGGCCTTCAAGAAGGAAGAAGATAGTCTCATATCACATGCCACAAGAGGTCAAAGAAAATGGGGCAAGAAAGAAAAGCCAATGGATTTATTCATTAAGTGAATTTGGAGAGAAATGTTTTAGTATTGTAAAGGGTTAAATTTTAGGGGGGCCGAAGTTTGATCAAAAGCCAGTGCGCAGTTATTAAATGCAAAACATGGATAACGAAATATGGATAGGAAATAGGAAGGAGGAAAGTGAAAGTAATCTTTTCATCAATTATAACTATGCCCAAGATCCCAATCCTAATTAAATTCTTCTAGAAAACCCTACATCTAACTGTCTCAGAGGGCAGTATCTTCTGCTAGACTGAAGCCCTCACCTACTCTCCTATTTTCCCTTTCTAATAATATAGCCACTGTCTATCTACCTATCTACCCAAGTTATCAATGATCAATAAAGCTATTAAAGCCTTAATTCATTTCTGTCTCCAACCAGAGAGATTGCTAGCAGTGCAACCTCTCACCAGGAAACCCAGAGACAAAAAAACCCTTTCCGGTGGTCTACAACTTACAAATCACACTCTAACCTACCTGTCTTAACTGTCAACCTGCACAGCAAGGGGTCTCACTAATAAAACTTATTACTCCTTTTCTTCTTAAATGTAAAAAGTAGAAATTAATTAAAAAACTATCTTAACAGTCGAATGGTGAAGATAAAAACTTAAGTTGTGAGATGTTGAGGTAATAAAAAGAAGTGAAAGAAGATGTAGCCAGTATAAACAGTGCTTTCTAGAAATTTACAGTGAAGTGTGAAATAGAAGAAGGATGATAATTTGAGTTAGTAGCAGCATTAAAAGAAAGTGCCTTTGGGGGCAGCTGGGTAGCTCAGTGGATTGAGAGCCAGGCCTAGAGACAAGAGGTCCTAGGTTCAAATCCGGCCTCAGACACTTCCCAGCTGTGTGACCCTGGGCAAGTCACTTGACCCCCATTGCCTACCCTTACCAATCTTCCACCTATAAGTCAAAACACAGAAGTTAAGGGTTTAAAATTTAAAAAAAAAAAAAAAGGTGCCTTTTTTTAAAGGCAGTAGAAGAAAACTATGCATACTTTTAGCATGAATGGAAGGAGACATTAAAAGAGGAAGAAATTGAAGATGCCTGAGATAGAGGTGGGGATGCCTAAGGTATCTAGATATGAGGGAAAGAAGAATGGGGGTGGGAGGAGGATGAGATTGAAGCAAGGGCTAAGGTTATGGTACCATTAGCAAGGGCCAAAAAGCTCCCCAAAAGGGGTACTTCTTGTTAATTTTTTTGGGGGAAGCCAAAGAAGGATATGGATATTGAGAGATTTGGAGGGATTTAGAAAGTTTACATAAGATAGAAAGTAGAAAGGGAGGTTAAATTTGGCTTGAAGAAAATTTGGAACAACTCTTGTTAGGAATATAATAAAAATTTAATGAGGTGATTTTAAAAATTACCTAACAGATTTAAAAAATTAAAGCCCATTTGAAACTCGATAACATGAATTTATAATAGATGGAAGGATTTTGTAGTTTCCTCCAGCAGCATTTGGCAGACTGGGAGTGGATATCCAAATCTGAGAGTTTGTAGGGTTGAAACAGTAGATGGTCAAAAGATTAGAATGTGGAAAAGAGGAAAGTGTTGAAATTAAGAGTACATTCATGGCTAGGTAAAGTGGAAAGTGAAATAAGTCCAGAGTTGATATATTGAGAAACTAAGAGTTTACTTTCAAATAACTTTCAAAGGAGTGTCAGAATTCCTGCATTTTTCCAATTATACTTTATAAGAATTAGATAAATATCTATTACCCTTTTGACCCTTATGAGTCTTTGAGAATGAATGAGAAGGAAAAGAGAAAATGAAAAATGAGAATGGATGAGAAAGAAAAAAAGGATAATCCAGTTTTTTAAAGGTACTTTCTGAGCCTAGCTTGGCTTTAATTAAAATTGACATTGTAAATCTGAGGGCTTTACAGACCAGACCTTACCTGGAATAATATTTAGCAAATAAAGTAGTGCCTCTTGTTGTTTAGCACTTGAGTGCTACAAGTGCTTGATGCTTTGTAACACTTTAACAGTAGACATGGTCTATTCCAGTTGGAATGATGATCCAGGCTTAGAAAGATGACAGAATGAAACTGAAGAGTAAGGAAAGTAGGGAAAGGGAGGATATAAAAGAATTAAATATTAATATAATTGCTTTGATAGCGATTTAGGAGAGCACCTATTAACTTTTCAAGTTGAAATGATCCATCCTTGTCTTAAACTTTATGTTCAAATATTTGATCCTCAGGTAAAACTTCAGACATCTTGAATGCAGTTATGGTGCCCATAATAGAACCTTGGAAATGTAATAGCCGGTATGTCTACAATAACATGATTACTCCTGCCATGATTTGTGCTGGTTATCTCAGAGGGAAAATTGATTCCTGCCAGGTAATTGTTTGTTTGTGTTCAACTATGGGAAACATTTTGGCTATGTGTGGCTATTTTGAATTCCAGTTCACTCTTTCTCTCTAGTTTCTTCCCCACACATTGACAATGCAAGCAATATGACACCCATTATACATCTGAAGTCATGCAAACATATTTCCTTGTTGGCCACTACATTTTTTCCTAACCTATCCTATTAAAAGAATGTAATGAACAAATCAGTAAGCATTCATTAAGTAACTATGATTAAGGCACTGTGCTACATCAGTGCGTACAAATATAAAAGTGGGACAGTCTACCCTTCAGATACTTGCAAACTACTGAGGGGAATATATGTCCGCAAATAGGTAAATATATAATGCATTGAAATAAATTCACGGTGATTTAGGAATGAAGTGCTCTAATAACTTAGAGAATAAGGAATAACCTTTCAAGGGTTTTAAGTTGAACCTTGAGGGAACCATGAGTGATAGGAGTGTATGTGAATGAGAAGATTCCAGGCATATGAAGAAAACCTGTGGAAAGCTAAAGAATTCTGAATGGAAAGTACTCTTGATATGACTAGAGCACTAAATGTGTGAAGTAAAATAATGTGATCATTCTGGAAAGATAGGCTGGATCCAGATTGTGGAAGGTTTTTTTTTTTTAATTTTTTTTTTTTTTTTTTTTTTTTGTGGAAGGTCTTTAATGTCATACAGTATTCATATTCTGTATGAAATGCAATGAGGAGCCAGTAAGTCTTCTTGAGCAGGGATGTGGTGGAATCATCCATTTTGCAACTCTTTAAAGGACTATATTAGATATAGAAAGATCAGTTAGGAGGCTCCGCCCCAGCCCCCAGGAATCCAAGTTAATAAGGATGAGGGCCATAGTTATTTTAAATGCAAATAAAAAGAAGGGAATTCATGCAAGAGGTACCAAAGTGTTAGAATCCTTGAACCTTGCCAGCTGATTGGATGGATGAGTGAGAATGATTAAGAATGATTCCTAGTTTGTAAAACTAGGCAAATGGATGGATGATGGTGGTACCATGATTAGAAATAGGGAAGGTAGAAGGTAATTGTGGGAAAGTCAGTCAGTTCAATTTTAGAAATGTTGAGTTTAAAAGAATCTGGGAGATGTAGATGAAGATTTACTTCAGCTCATAACTAAAAGGGAGCCTCATGATCACATACATAATAATTTGTCATCCAATCTCTGCCTGACAATGTATGTGTTGAGGCAGTGAAGGTGGAGGGGGATGGGTAGTGTAAAAATGGGACCCCACTAAAGATTATTTATGTTACAGTAGAGAGCAGAAATATCACTTCTCAAGGAAGCATATTCCATTTTTGGAAGATCTAATAAAAGTCTTTCCTCATATCAATCCTAAATTTTCCTCTTTGCAACTTTTACCCATTCCTCCTGGATTGACTTCTAAGTCCAATTAGAACAGGTTTTCATTATTGCCTTCAGATACCCTTTCACCTCCAAGTTTTCTTTTCTACCATGTAAACATTCCCCTCTGACTTCATTGGGTGGTCCCTCAAGAATGGATATTCTTTTCCCTCTTTTTTGAAGCCTTGCTTCTTTTCCTTAGGAACAATCTGGAGATACAGAAGTGGAATTCCAGAGAAAGATCAGGAGTCAGTACTGTAGATTTCAGAGCCATCTGCATAGAGTTGGCAAATGAATTCATTAGGATTTCTGATATCATCAAAAAAGGTTTAGAGAGAGGAGAACCAGTACAGAGTCCTGAGGTACATCCACACATAGTGGTTAGGCCATGGATGATAATCCAGCAATGGAGATGAAAAATTATTTACACAGTAGAAATAAAGAGAGGTACAATAGAATAGTATCATGAAAAGCCTAAGAGGAGGAAGAATCCAGAAGGAGCAGGTGAGCAGCATTATCAAATGCTTATAAAAGTTATGAAGAAGGATGAAGACTGAGCAAAGAGCACTGAATTTTGTAATGAAGATCTCATTGCTGACAGAGAAAGCAATTTTAAGCAGTTGAGATGGAAGGCAAATTATAAGGGGTTGAAAAATTGAATGATAAGGTGAGGGAGCAGAGGAAATGAATATAGACAACTTTTCCTTAGAAGTTTGATTATAAAAGGGAGAAGAGCTATAAGAGAATAATAGTTGGAAAATATTGTAGTCTCAAAATAACTTTTTTTTTTTCTTATGGATTGGGGAGGATGTGGGACATAGGACACAGGTAGAGGAAGTTGGCATTGTAAAGGGGAAGGAAGGGAGGGAGTGACACAGGAAGCCTTCTCAAGCAAGATTTTAAACCTAGGTCTTTTGACTCCAAATCTACCATTCTTTGCATTATATTGTATTATTTCTCCCTACCTTATCTGGCGCTGCAAATTGTTTCTCATGCACTCACTCATATCAAATATTCTTGTTTACTTTTTGGGTTCTGTCCTTTTTCTATAACTTTTGTTAAAAGGATTTTCTTAATCTCTCCTTCTGTCTCTTTAAGAGGCAGGAGAGGTGGATTTCTAAGTGGAGCAGAGCTGACAGAGGTCTGTGTGCCAGAGCTGAAGATTCTATTACCAAGGAGATGAGGGAAGAGTTAAGGAGGGAACAGTTGGCAGTTAGAGGTCTTTTTTTGCCTTTGGACCTTGAGAGAGCATGAAGTCTGTCTCTGCTAGTGGGAGTTTGACTACTGATAGTTGGAGGATAAAACTTATATAAGGAGATTGTAGGTGGTGGCTGTTCATTTATTAGTGTAAGATAGGTAGTTAGTGAGTCATAATTAGATAGTGTAGGTTAGATAGCCTGGTCTGGCCAGGCAAGAAGAACCTGTCCTCAGAAGACAGTTAGAAGTATGGTTTTAGAAATTTTAGTTAGTATTAGGAATTTAGGTATAGTCATAGGGTATTAGAATAATAATCTCTCTTTCCTTCTTTCTATTTTCTATCTGTACTTCTTCTCAAATTAAATCAAGTGTTTTATTGAACTTCTCTCCTCACTTTTGTCAAACTCCTACCATTTAACCCTTACACTTTGTTTGTTCTTCCTAGGGTGATAGTGGGGGTCCTTTAGTTACTGAGAAAAATTCAGTATGGTGGTTAGTTGGTGATACAAGCTGGGGATCTGGATGTGCCAAGGCAAACAGACCTGGAGTTTATGGAAACCTGACAGTATTTACAGATTGGATTTACCAACAAATGCAGGTAAAATTTAAATTTCATTTTAAATTCTAGTTAAATGTCATTTCTTCCACCTTAATTTTTAAAGCTCATGATTGTGTGTGTATGTATACATATATATATGTATATGTATATACATATACATATACACACACACAAAGTCTTTTGTACATTAATGAGTCAGTTATTAGCAATAAAAATGTATTTCATATTTTTTCCTAGTAATAGCGATTTTAGTTGGGAGGCATTTCCCTGGTCTCCACAGATTTTGGAAATTGGAAGAGAAATCAGATTGATTCCTTTGTCAACCTGAAAAACTCAGAACTACTAACATAGTTATAATAAGGGTCTATAATCTAGGTAGGCAGATTAATCAAGAAAGATACATAAAATCTCAGTCCTATGAATTTGAGATGCTTTTATACATTTAGGGAATATAGGAAAGGAAAGACAGAGACTGATGGAATACTTTCACAAATGCTTGGGACATAGGATGTAGAGGCTAGGATACCTGGGAGCTGCCTAGATATAATAGGATGTACTAAGGTGGCTGAAGAGGTACTTGAGATTTGATTGTAGCATCTAGGGTGATTAATAGATACTTCAAATTCAGTCCTCCAAGGCCAGGGGTAAATTTTAGGTGCAAAAATAATTCATAGTTCAGTCTTTTGAGTTTTTTGTTTTAACCTCTTGGAGAATCAGTGATGGGATTAACTAAAATAATGCTCTCCATCTACAATATACTTAAAAAGTGGTAATTTAGCCTTTATTCCAAGACCTATGTTAGTGAAAGATCACTACCTCTTGAAACAACGATTTTTGGGTATCTCAAATTGTTGAGTTTTTGAATTAAGTTTAAATTTGTTTCTTTGAAACCTATACTGCTTGACTGTAGTTGTGTCACTTCAGATTTTGAAGAAAAAGTGTAGTGCCTTTTACATATGATAACCCTTCAGACACTTGAATACAGTTCCAGATATCATCTGACCAAAGCTGAAGTATAGGAGAACTACCACCTCCTTTTTGTACACTGTTCCCATTAGTGCAACCTGGAATTGTTTAATTTTTTTTTGGTTGCCATTTTCTCATATTGGGCTTGAAATCTATTAAAATCATAAGATCACTTAAAAAAATTTTTTAAGCACCTTATATTTTTAAATCAGTCATTTCTGGATTCCTCCTCAGATGAACAAAGAAAAACTATCTATAAAATAGTATCAACATAATGACCATGCCTGATAAAACATTATTCCCTCTTTTCTATTAAGAAAAGGGAGATAGTTTTCTTTACCAGTTCTTTGGGAGCAAGACTGATTATTACAGGTACTGTAATAGTTTGGTTTCCTTTTGTTAACTTTTTTCCCTTTTTCCATTCCCATTATTCTGATCATTATATGTTCTCTTAAAATGCGGAAACATCAATATACATGGCTTTAGGGTAATTCTTTAAAAAAAGAAATCAGTGAATAGAGCTTTAAGAAGTCTTACCCTTGCAGAAAAGCAGGTTAATCTCTTTCTATTACCCTTCCCAGCAGTTTTCTGCAGGTTAGGCTTGATGTAGAACTTTTTTGTTCAGTAAATAATAGGACTATCTTGATCTGCTTATTTGTGAATTCATTTTTTAAGTATGTAGAGCACTGATCTGGAATTAAGAAAGCAAGTTCAAATCTATCCCTCAGACACTTCTGTTTGATTCCATTTCCTCATCTGTAAAATGGGGATAATAATAGCAACCTACCTACCTAAGTTGTTATAGGGATCAAATGAAATAATTTTAAAGTGCTTAGCACAGTGCCTCTGATATAATAAGTGCTATATACATATTAGCTATTGCTATTATGATCGTGATTATTATAATCCATCATATCAAAAGTGATGACTATTATCCTTATGACTCCATATATGTATGCTGTTCTTCTGGTTATAGTTCATTCTGGATTACATATTATGCCATCTCCATTTTTTCTAAATTTCCCTTTCATAATTTCCTACTGCAGAATAGAATTCCATTACATTATTTTACTGTTGTTTGCTCTTTGCTTCTAATTCTTTCCTGTTACAAAGAACGTTGCTATGCATGTTTTGGTACCTTTTAGACCTTTTAGTCTCTAACCTCTTTTCCTCAGATCTTTTCCTCATTACTTTTTGCCTACCTCTTCCTCCCTATATCTTGTTCTAATGAATTGGATTTTCTTTTCCCAATTGCAGATTGTTATTTATTTATTTATTTTTTAGCATGCAAGCCACATATTCATATTGATCAGCATCATAAGAGAAATCTCAAAAAGAACAAAAGCTCCCAAACAAAACTCTAAATAAAAAATGACGTGAAAGATAATATGCTGTGGTCCACATCCATCTGATTCCAACAGTTCTTTTTCTGGAAATTGTCCAGAGAAATTGTCTGTCTGTCTTCAGAATTGTCCTAGATCATTGCGTGGCTGAGAGTAGCTGCGTTTTCACATCTTACAATGTTGCAGTTATTGTATACAATATTTTCCCATTTCTGCTATTTCACTCTGTATCCGTTCATGTAGATCTTTCCAGCTTTTCTGGAATCATATTGTTTATCATTTCTTATAGCATAGTAGTATTCCATCACCAAAGTATACCACAATTTGTTTAGCTATTCCCTAATTGATAAACATCCCCTCAATTTCTGATTTGTTGCCACCACAAAAAGAGCTGCTAAAGATATTTTTGTATAAGTAGGTCTTGTCCCCTTTTTTATGATCTCTTTAGGATACAGACACAGTAGAGATATTATAGGATCAAAGGGTATGCTCAATTTAAGTTGGGGCATAGTTCCAAATTGCCCTCCAGAATGGTTCAACCAGTTTAACAACTCCACCAACAATGCGTTAGTGTCCCAATTTTGCCACATTCCCTCCAACATTTATCACTTTACTGTCATATTGGCCAATATGATAGGTGTGATGTGGTACCACAGTGTTGTTTCAATTTGCATTTATTTAATCATATGTGAAGGGTTAAAAGTTTTGGTAGGACTTTGAACAAAGGTCAGGAGATCTATTTGATTAAACACAAAAAAACTTGTTTATTTTGAGAAAAGTTCAGATAGGAGATAGAAAGGAAGAAAGTGAGAATATCTATAACTAGACCTAAAACCCCAATCCTAACTAAAATCTCTAAGAAAAGCCCTAATCTATGGGTCTTCTAGGACAGCTTCTTCTACCAGGGCCAGGCAAGTCCTACTCAGCCTACACTGACTGTCTAAGAATTTAATCTCTATCTAGCTACCTATCTAAGCTAACTGATAATTATTCATCAAACTGCAACCTCCTTAAATCCATTTTCTTTTACCTCAACTGTCAGAAACCTCCAACAGCCAGTTTCATTCAGACTCCCCATGTAGTTCCTTCACTCTAGACCACTCCAGAGGCAAAAACCCACTTCAAAATACTCCTCCCCTTTTATACCTACTTCATTTCCTAGGTAACAGAACCTTCCGAGCCCTTAGGCAGAAGTCTGTTAGTTAAGAGGCTCTTACAGTGAAATCTTACTGCTCCTTAGTAAAACTCTTTTAACACTTGAGGGATTTAGAGTAGTTAGTCATATGATTATTGATAATTTTGATTTCTTCATCTGACAATTGCTTATGAACCATTTGTAAATTGAGAAATGGCTTTTAAATTTAAAAATTTTACTCAGTTATCTATATATTTGAAAAATGAGACTTTTATCATAGAAATTCATTGTAAATTTTTTTCTGTTTATTGTTTCCCTTCTAATTTTCATTACATTGGCTTTGTACAAAAGCCTTTTAATTTAATATAATCAAATCATTCATTTTACATCTTACAGTGCTCACTATCTCTTATTTTGTCAGAAATTCTTCACTTTTCCATTGATCTGCCGGGTAAATTATTCTATGTTTCCCTAATTTCCTTTTTTTTTTAAACCCTTACCTTCTGTCTTAGAGTCAATATTGACTCTAAGGCAGAAGAGTGGTAAGGGCTAGGCAATGGGGATCAAGTGACTTGCCCAGGGTTACACAGCTAGGAAGTATCTGAGGCCAGATTGGAACCCAGGACCTCCCATCTCTAGGCCTGGCTTTCAATCCCCTGAGCCACCTAGCTGCCCCTCCCCAATTTACTTATTATGTCACTATTTATATCAAAATCATATATACATTTAGACTTTATCTTGGTATAAAGTCTGAGATATTGGTCTATACCTAGTTTCTACCATTTTTTCCCTACTGTTTTCTCAGCAGATTTGAACCTAGGACCTCCCGTCTCTTGTCCTGGTTCTCAATCCACTGTGCTACCCAGCTGCCCCCTATATCCCCTCTTAAAATAAAAGAGATACTGTTTTTTATATATCAGTTGTCTCCAAAGGCTTTTGTGTGACTGGCCCAGTGAGAGAAAGTGAGTCTGTTTCACTCTCATTCATCAGAAGTTAGAATACCTAATTGGATCTACCACTATCTCATCTGGCTCTCTCTCTGTGGTTGGCTCTTGCCATGATTGAATTGAGGTAAACTGAGGAAGCCAAAGCCTGTCAACTCCAGGAAGGGGGGGGGAGAAAACAAGAATCATGTAACTATGGAAAAATTTTAAAAAGAAAAAAAAGAAGTTCAGGTCTCATTGTATTTTTAACTGGGTTGCAAGATTCAGATGGATGCAACCAATTAGTATCCCCAAGCACTGCATAGTCCCTAAATCTAAAAATAGAAACTGTACTTTACTATAAAAATGCTTGCAATTCTCCCTTCAGGGTCCTTATGCTTGCTGATGGGCCCAGTATCTGATTTATTTATAATTGCATGCTTTGCCAACAAATCACATACCTTGTGCTTTGGCTTTCTCAGTTTACCCCAATTCAATCATGGCGAGAGCCAGATGAGATAGTGGTTATACATATGTTATCACTCAAAACCTATTTCTATATTATTCATTTTTGTAATGAATAATCTTTTAAAACCAAAACCTGAAGTCATGTACCCATATGAACAAATAGTATTTCATATTTTCTTCTGGATTTCTATTCCCACATTTCTTTGTCTAGATGTGGATAGCATTTTTTCTCATGAGTCCCTCAGAACTGTCCTGTATCATTGCATTATTTTTAGTAACAAAGTCAATTACATTTGATAGTCCCATAATGTTTCAGTTACTGTATATAATGTTCTCTTGGTTCTGCTTATTTCACTCTGTATTAGTTCATATAGAAGACTTGAATTTCTTGATATGTTTTACACAATAACTAAATTTAGCTCAGGGTCACAGAACTTAAGCAATTATATAAAATGTCAGTGATGAATCAAAATGGAATCACTTTGATTTTCTCAATTCTCCCCTTTGATCCACAAATCACTATTTATAAGTTAATTCAGGAATGAAGGCAAGGAGGTTGATACAGGTAGTATGATATTCTGACTCATAAACTTTGGTGGGATCATTAAACTGTACAAGGAATATACTATTTTCTAAATGAGCAAAGGCTAAAAGTTTGGGGAGCTGTCCAGTTTTTTTCCCCTCCTTCTCTGGGTATATTATAAAACATTTAGCTGGCATTAAAGGAGAAAGAGTTCAAGGTATTCTCCATCCATTCTGGATACTTATAAACTGCCTCTGGCAATGCTGGTGGGTTCGGTAATGGCCTCATTTTCTGTAATAGGAAGGACTGTTCATAGGTTAAGGTTTCCCTGATATTTATCATGGCAAACCCAATACCTGTGTAGCCTCAGTTACTGATAGCCTTATTTTTTCCAGGCCTCCTGAGAGGAGTGAATAGGGGAAGAAAAGGCCATAAATAGAATAGTACAAAGCAAATATAGCAAAAACATGAAACAGTGTGGGGGGCTGGTTTCACTTGAAAACAATATATCCAGGAAATCTTTTCACTGATCTTGATTATTCTTGGGATGGTCAGTGGGGCTGAATTCTGTTGTTCTGCAGAAAATTCTTAACATTCAAAGCCTCTATTCACATTGTCTAGGCCAACCTAGTGTAACTTCCTTAACTTTCTATTCATTTTCTTTTTCCTACTTGCTTAAACTTTCTCTTCCTTTGTTATTTCCTTCCTGAAAACTTTGATTGAAGTTCTTCAAATCTGGACCTTTCTTTTTCTCTTTTCAATTCTGATTCAATTCTTTTCCATTTCAAATTGCTTACTGATTTAAATAAGCTTCTCTCTTTTCATAGTCTAGAAAAGAGTTAATTTTAGGCAGTTTTTAAGTACCAGACAAATTCAAACTGCAAACCCATTTTTTCCTTTTTGGAGTTTTACAGACACTTCTTTCAATATAGCTTTAGTTCTCTCTCTGTCTCTGTTTCTGTCTCTCTCTGTCTCTCTCTCTCTAATGAAATAAACTTTCTCCCTTTCACTAAAACATCTGTCACTCTCCAAGGAAAAGAATAATAAAAGATCTAAGTACTGTTTCCATGAAACTTTCACAAAGTTTTATTCTTATTTTTCTTTAATACAGACTCTAAAGAATGGTACCTCAAAACTCACTAGGATTTTTTTTTTTTTTTTGGTGAGGGGAGGGAAGGGAGAGAATAGGAGAGTTTTTGAAGGCTTTGAAAGTTCTGCAGAAGTTTTCACTCTTTTTACTCCTTTTCCCTAGTTTGATTAGGCCACAGCAAAAAAATCAGTATAATTTATATAAAGATGAAAACTGCAGACAATGTTAATATAATGGACATTACACAAATATAAACACTTAAACCAAAAAAAAAGCAAGACTGACGCATAATTGCATAAAGTTGGGGTTAGGGTTAGTTGTCTTCCCCTAGTCACTCCTCTCAGGAGGCCTGGAAAAAATAAGGCTATCAGTAACTGAGGCTACACAGGTATTGGGTTTGCCATGATAAATGTCAGGGAAACCTTAACCTATGAACAGTCCTTCCTATTACAGAAAATGAGGCCATTACCGAACCCACCAGCATTGCCAGAGGCAACAGATCCTTCTCTGGTTTGTTATATCCTGGCATATAACTTAATACCTTGCTTTCCTCAGCACCAGCTCCATTTGATAATACCTCATTTTAGTCATAATCCCTATCTGGCTACTTCCTTTTTCATTTCCAAACTATAGAATCCTTGATCTAACAAAAAGCCAAGAAATTTTGCCAGGTGATAAAGAGCCATACTCAAAGTCAGAAAGATTTGGGATCAAATTTTAATATATTATCTGAACCTTCTTTCTTTTTTCCCTCTATATTTTTTCCCTTGATAATTTTATCACTTCAATGATCATTTCTGTGATGATGATTCTAGATAACTAAGTGGTACAATGAGTGGAGTGTTAGGCCTACAATCTAGAAGATCTTGAGTTCAAATCTGACCTCAGATACTTACTAGTTGTGTGACTCTGAGCAAGTCATTTAACCTCTATTTGATTTAGTTTACTCATATATAATAATAGGTTATTCATATAATTATGTTAACATATATAACCTATATGTTATAACATATAATTATATATAATATGATAATACCATCATAGCACCTATTTCTAGGGTTCTGTGAATCAAATGAGATGATAATTGTAGAGTACTTAGCACAGTACCTAGCACATAGTAAGCATTTAGATATGATGATTCATCTAACCCTAACCCCTGGACCTCCAGTGTCACATCTCTTACTGTCTATATTCAAAGTTCAGCATTTTGAAAACTAAATTAATTGGGGAATTTGAATTGTCAGCATCTTTTTACTCAAAGAGTTGTACAATCTAGAAATCATCCTCAATTCTTCACACTCTTTCACTCCCCAAATACTCAGTTTGCTGCCAAAGTTTGTTGACTCTGTCTTCATAAAATTTCTTGTATGGGCTTCCTTCATTCCTGACACTGATACCACCCTGGTGCTGACCCTTATCACCATGTCTGGACTATTACAATAGGATTCTGCATATTTTCTCTGTTCCAAAGTCTCTTCCCCCTTCAGTACATCTTCTACTTAGCTGTTTAATTGATTTTCTTAAAATACAGGTTTTACCATGTCACTGTTTCTTCCCCAATTCCATAAACTTTGGTGACTTCCAGTTGCTTCCAGGGTCAAATATAAAGTCCTCTAGTGTTTAAAGGACTTCATAACCCGTACCCTTCAAGTCTTCTTATATCTTACTCTTCTCCTACTCCAGTTCATATACTCTGTGGTCCAGTAACACTGTATTCCTTGCCCAGAACACATTGTCTTTTGACACTGGCTGTAGCTATCTGGTGTGTCTAGAATTCTTTCCCTTCTCATCTCCACTTCCTGACTTCTTGACTTTCTTCAAGTCCTAGATTAAATTCTGTCTTCTTTAAGAGGTGTTTTCTAATTTTATTTAATGCTAATACCTCCTCTCTGTTGATTATTGCTGGTCTATTCTATGCATATCTTATTTGAGTGCTGTTTCTTTCATTAAACTCTGAGCTCTTTGAGAGGTAGGACTTTGTTTTGCTTTTCTTTGTATCCTTAGTACTTAACACAATGCCTTGAATAGTATGTATTTAAATAAATGCTAATTGACTTGATTTAACTTATCTTTTTACTTTGGACTAATATTTTCTTTGTTATTTTTTTCTTACAGGCAAACAAGTGATTTTTACATCTTCAATCTTTGAAAATGATCAGCAAGTTATCCAAGAGATGGATTCTCTGTATGTTATACATTGCTAGAGTAATTCATAGGTTCTTTAGTTTTTGTTAAAAAGTAAATTCAACCATCTTTTTGTACTTTTCATAGTTCTGTGCAGGTTACAGTAACTTCTTAGATTTCTGATTTGTCTTAAATAAATGCCTAATATTTCTTAGAGTATAGACTTATGAATTAAACCAGAATGGTTCGTCAGTATGTGGTTTGTGTTTGAAATTGAGAAAATCACTTGAGTATTGCACAGTAGCACAATTCTTTTTCTGAGAATTTTGGTTCTATAAAACACTAGTGATTTAACTTAAAATATTGATTAGAACCACTCACCTGCTGACTGAATTGAGATGGAAAATGATGCAGGGGAGGAAAGGTAAGTCTTCCTGGGAAAGAATAATTTCAGAGTACCCCAGCAGTACATTTACATGAAGCCTAATAGCTTTCTCAAGAGGTGCTTTTTGATTTTTTCCCTTTTGAGTAGCATTGTGCAGTGAATGATTAATCTAAGTTCTTTTTGGGTGCTGGTCCACTTCAGGTTCATGTATTGCTGAGTGGTCATTTGAATAGGAATTGTTTTCCTAACTCTCCTCAACTTGTTTGCCATTACGCCCGTTTTTTGGAAATTTCATAGACTTCCCTCTATAAAGGTTTGCTATGTTGGTTCTCTTTGTGCACACTGATCATGTAGAAACTGAAGGCATCTGGGGGAAAATCAGGGATGTATGATTTTAATTATAGTGTTTTCATGCAGTTTTCTATGTATTACTACCTCTGTGTTAATTTGTTTTGACTTTTGAAGCCTTAAACTATTATATTAATATTTGACGATTTGGAGATATTATATTGATGAAATCTGAGAAGTAAATATTTGAAATATTCTGCAGAGATTGATGGATTTATATTGGTAAAATGTATGACACTAACTTCTAGAGTTTTCCAAATAAATGGTGCTGCTTCAGATTGGCAAAGATGACAAAAAATAAAATGATGGTTATTGGAGGGACACAGAACGGTTATACTAAGCCAATGTTGATGGAGTTTTGAACTGTTATTGCTTTACTGGAAAATAATTTAGAATTCTTATCACCAAAACTCTTAAGGTAAACATATACATTATCCCAGTAATACCATTACTAGCCAGGCTTATATACCAAAGAGGGAAACATATATTAAAGAGTGTTTATAGCAGCAAATTCATTTTCAGATATGGCCAACATGGGTGTTTTTTCTTGACCATGCTCATTAGGTAGAAGGAAATGTTTTCAATAAGTTATTGGGTTGGAGGGATGACAGTGAAGCAAGAAAAAAATTAATGAGAGGAACATCAATGAAGTATTTTTTGAAAGTGGAGATTCCTAGAGAAACACGAATGCTGAATAAATTTTATATCTAAAAAAAAAAAAAGCTGTATTTAACTAAGATTCATGGTTTCATGTACAGTTCAGTCCACTTTTTTCTGTTTTGTTTTTAACATGAAAATTCATATTTACTGGTGTTTGAAAAGTTCAGAATAACAAAACATATTATAAATGGTGCTGTATTTGTGAAAGAGGAGATAAAATTTTTTTTAAACCAAAAATGATTGTATCATATATTTCTTGTATCAACACTTCCTTGACCTTCACTTCTCCACTTCCTTCCTGGATACCCTGATTCCAAGGACTTTGAGTGATTCTAACACTATTGTACATCATAAAATAGAAACTCATGGATTTTATATTCATCTTTGCCTTTGGCAATACTTTACAAATGTTCCTTGGAAATTTCCAAACAGCATCAGGTACCACATGATATCAGTCACTTGAGCCTAATTTCTAAAAGATAAATATAACAATTTTTTTCCTGATACTTGGTTACAAAACCAATAGTTGTCTCATTTTGTATAATTTTAAACAACTGTAAAATTAAATTGCATATTATCTTGCAAATAAATTTTACTTTTTCCTCCCAGATATATCTGTGATCTTTATGTGACAATGTACTACTTGACATTAACATAAACATTGACTCCTTCAATTAAATGTGCACTTTGTGGTTAAATAGGGAAGAGAAAAGAATTGTAAAATAATTAAATAGCTCTGTCTGTAACCACCCATCTAAGTCTAGACCGCCCCCCCCCACACACACACACATACCATACCATTCATCTGACACTAATTATTCTTATACCTTCTCTTGTTTCTTTTCCTATTCCTGTAAAAAAAAAATCATTGTTTATTTAAGAGAAAAAATATCCTCTTCCCTTACATCTGAATCTCTCATCTGCATCCTCAAGTATATTCAACTCATGTCACGTTCTGATGTATTCTGCCCTCTCCAATGTGTCATTTGGAATTCCTGTGTCATATTTGAATAAACTCTTTCTATCCTGGAATACTTTTTCTTCTCTCACACTTTTTCCCTCTTACTGAGACTTAGCTTATCTCTAATGACTCTGCATCCCCAACTATCTTCTCTAGCACAGGAGATACCATCTTTCCCTGCCCCTAACCCACTACCACTCACACCCACACCCACACCCACACTCACTGTTCTTGGAAGAATCATCAGAATATTCTTTGCTCTCCATTGTCACTTCAAAATTCTAATCCTAATTGAGTCACTCAGCACTTTCTTTCTTTAAAGTCTACTCAATAAAAATTTCTGACCCAGTCCAAATTATATTGATTACATTATGATATTGTTCATTTGTTCAGTGGTGTCTGATTCTTTGTGACCCCTGGTTCATTACACCAACTTTCAAATTATCTCTCCTTTCTTAAGGAACTAACTTACCTAGCTCAGCATTTTTCTCTCATCCTCAATTCCTGCTTTTATACTAGGAGACTTTAATATTGACAAAAGTTCTTTTGAGATTCCAACATTTCTTTATCTAAAAGTAACTACCAATTATCATTCATCTTCCCTCTTATAGCTCCCTCTCCTAATACTATACTTCAACCCTGATCAAGACTTCCAATCCCTACATCTCTCTAAACTTTCTAAGGTTATTACCCCTATTCTGATTTCACTTTTTCCTTTTTCAATTTTTTGTGCACTTGTCTTATTGTCACTTATTTTCTGCCAAATCTCAGCCCTGGATTATTTTTGTAATCTACATCTTTTTCATCTTCTCAGGAACTGTCAAATATAGAGGAAGTCTCACAACCATGTTGACTGGTATATTAGTACATTACAAATGTTATCTAATCTCAACTAGGCCCTCATTGCAGCAAGGGGAGGACTTTTATTATTTCATATCTGGTTCCCTATTTCTTTTACCAAAGAAATTATTTAAAACTTTCCCTTCTATAATTCTTCTACATATTCCCCTAATAAATGGCCCCATTCCCAGAACTGAAGCCTTTTGATGTGATATCAACCCATTAACATCTCCACAGTCTCTCCTTTCTGCTTATCTGACAAAAATGTGGCTCCTTGCCATGACCAGCCCTTCTGCATGAATACTTGATCCCATCCCATAAAAGAAAGGGTAGGTCAAATAATAGAAATAATAATTGTATTATTATGGTGTGGGGGGAGGGGAGCTACGTGGTAGAGTAGATAGAGTGCTGTGGGCCTGGAGTCAAGAAGACTTGAGTTCAAATCTTGCTTCAGACTACCTTTATGACCTTAACCCTGTTTGCTTCAGTTTCCTAAACTGTAAAATGAGCTGGATAAGGAAATTGTAAACCACTTAGGATTTTTGCCAAGAAAACTCCAAAGAGTGTTAGAAAGAATCAAATATCACTGATATGACTAAAAAGCAATGAAAACTTCATAAAAGATAATGACTTGAGACAATATAAAAAATATGTGGGAGTCCTACTTATGACATAAATATGGCCTTGATATCAAAATAAAGAAAGTTATATTCCAAGTTCTCTAATGAACTTTGGTGCAAAAAAGTTTAAATAAAATATTAGGAAGGACTCTATAACAACATATCCAAACATTACAAACTTTTACCAGACTGTATTTACACCATAAATATAAACATAATTGACTGTATTAATAATAAAAACAATAAAAATATATAATTATATCAATATTTGCAGAAAATCTTGACAAGCTACACAACTCATTCATAGAATTTATTAGAATGCATAGTAATAAATGGAGTTTTCCTTAAACTGATAAATAGTATCTAACTAAAATCAACAGCCAGTATAGTTGGGATAAGCTAGAAGTCTTTCCAGTAAAATCCACAGTAAATTAATGATATCCTTTATTACAAACTATTCAATATAACCGACAAAATGTTAGCTATAACAATAAGAAATAAATTGAAGGAATAAGCATAAAGAGGATGTGAAATATGACTATTTGCTGATGATAAAATGGTTTACTTAGAGGACTGTGGTAACATTACTGAAATACTTTACAAAGTTAAGCAGTTGCAGCATATAAGCCCATACTCATTTATGTATATTACCAGCAGAGATAGAGATGCCATCTGAAATAATTTCAGAATATATAAAATATTTGGGAATAAATCTGCCAAGGAACACTCCTTACAAAAGGACTTACTCAATTGGAAAAATAGTGTCTATGAAAAACTGAGCTAAAATAATAAAAATGACAATATTTCTTAAATTATTCAATTTTAGCAAGCAGTTTTCAGTGATGTTAGATGCCTTTGATGAGGATGAAAATAGAAGTAAGGTCAGCTACTTCACTGAAAGTAAATTATTTAACTTTAAAAGACAAACCAAGATTAATGTTGAAGGGATAGTTGATGCATGACTTTGTGTTCACAGATAACTGTGCACTTAATGCAGTCTTTGAAATTGAGATGCAGTAAAGCATGGATGGATCTTCTGCCACTTTTACTAATTTTTGACTGACAATACCAAAGAAAATATAAGTTCTCCACTAACCAGCACTGCATTATCCATGTGGGTAACCATTGATTTCAGCAAATGGAAAACTTTTGAATGCTGTGGATAAATTCATTTACCTTGGTAGTATACTTTTCCTGTATATGAAACTAGATGATGAAGCTAATGCATGTTTTGATAGAGCTAGTTCAGTGTTTGGAAGGCTCTGAAGGAAAATGTGGGAGAAAAGAGGTATTAGACTACCTCCTAAACTGAAGGTCTATAGAGCTGTTGTGTTGATCTCATTGTGGTATGCCTATGAAACCTGACAGTATACCAGTGCCATGCCAGGAAATGGAATATTTCCATCTGAGTTGTCTTAGGAAGATTCTGAAGATCACCTGCCAAGATAAGGTACCAGACAATGATCTTATTTTTTTGAGCTGAACTGCAGAGCATCCAAACTGTACTGCAGAGCACAACTCTGATGGGTTGCCAAACTCCTTTGCCTAAAAGACTATTTTACTGAGTACTCGCCCATGGCAACCACTCACACAGAGGTCAGAAGTGATACAAGTGATGCTTGAGGTCTCCCTAAAGAACTTTGCTTATCAATTGTGATGTATGGGAGACACTGGCAAAGTTCTCAAGGTACAAATTGAAGCAAATTTTGAGGGGATTAATGTAAGAATTTGTTTAACCACATGGTTAATGTGGGAATTTGTTTTGCTTCATTATATTTATTTGTAACTTTTTTTCCTTTCTCAATGAATTGAAAAATTTAAATTAATATCCAATAACTCCAAGTATTATATTTTATAAGATTTCTTAGCAGTCACTTGAAGTAGAAGAAATGAAGAACAAAAGTAAAAAAAAAAGAAGAAATAACAGAAAAAAAGTAAAAAAAAAAAAAAAGTAAAAAAATATGTGGGTAAAGTTCTCCTGCCTGGTACTTACCCAACCTCCAAAACCACCTTCCTGGGAGCAGAGAGAGAGGAAGGAGCTACACTCACAACTTTATCCTCAAAGGGTAAGGAGGTAAGGTGAGAAGGAAAATGGGAAGCTGGGAAAGAAAGTTCTGGGGAGAAAATCCTAATTACACAGGATCAAGCAGGGAGAGGTAGGAAGAAGAGAATTTGGAACTTAAAATAGAAAATGAATTTTAAAAACTTAAAGTTATGAGCCTGTAAGTCTGGAATGATGGTGGTGACTTCAAGAGAGGTAGTGGAGCTTGGAATCTGAATCTTTGAACTGGAATCTCTGAGCCTAAACCTGATCAGGAGAGATCCCTATACTGGGTTTAGTTTCCCTTGTACAATTTCCAAAAACTAGAGGTGTTAGCTTCCAGCTGCTAAATGTACTGAGCCATTGTATTTTCAGTTCAGTTTCTACAAGAAAGTCAACAACAAATCATCCTTGCCATCTTTCTCTAGTACTCACTGAACTCCATGTGGGAGGAAGCCTGATCTCTATCCCATTAAGAAGACAGCCCACACATACTATAGAAGGGCTCTTAGTACCAGATAAAATTATGTGGTATATAGCCATCTGATTACCCCATCTCCCATATTTGCAGGGAGCTGCCTCTCATCTTATCCTAATTACTGACTATGCCAAATGTTAAAGGACCTCCTGCCCTATCAGACTTTTAGTTCAGGTTTGATTTAGGGGGAAAAATAAGTCATTTAAGAGAGAACAAAAGGTTTACTTAGCTTTAACAAAGAAAGGATATGCAAAAAGGATACAGTGGCACTTAGCTTATTTATATATACCTGTCCTTTGACTCCATATGTTAATGCATTTATGTTTGTTCAGAAGATCAGTGTTCTGCTGATGCACATGGTCTTTAGATATTCACCAATTTGGAGGGTTCCTATATCCTCATGGGTGGTGTTTTAAAAATTATTTCTTGTAATATGTTTAGGCTTCTTTTTTCCTTCAAATGCTGAAGTCCAGTAATTTGTAAAATTTTTTCTCATCAATTTCCTTTCCAGGTCAGTTGTTTTTGCTACAAAATACCTTTCAGTCATTTGGCTTTAAAAAAAGATATTTCTTGTGTTCTTGTGGTGTCATTGGCTTCTGTTTGGTCAATTTTAACTTCCAGGGAGTTTGCTGCTTGATCAGAATTTTGCACCCTTTATCAATCTCTTATAATTCTTTCTCACATAACTTTCATTTATTTTACTTTTTTCCCTCTAACCTCATTTCATTGACAAAAACATTTTAAAACTCTTTTAAAATTATTATTTCATCTTCCTAGAAATACTAGTTGAATTTTTGTCCAAACCATATATATTTTTTGAAACTTTGCTTATAGATGTTTTGTGTTTTATAACACCCTAACAACTTTTGGTTGGGTGAATTCTTTTTTTGTTTGTTCATTCTTTCAGTCTGCTTCTTGATTTTGGACTTGGTGATAGGGATCTATTTACTTCTAGAGGAAAGGTTTGTCTTTGCACCTCTGGAGGGAAGGTCCATTGCAGATTTCTTGAGGTATTTAGTATTTGGTTGCTTCAAGACCACTAGAAAATCTCAGACTTGAGACATAAATTTTCAGTTCTCTGAAAGTTATCAGATCCAGGGCAAAATCTGATTGCTGCTGCCCTGGTTTGAGCTCTGCAAGTTTCTCTGGATTTGGGTTTGGACACCAGTAGACTACTGCTGGACTCAGCAACTCTTAGCCTGCTGAAAAGTTCTGCTGTTTAAGTTAAAGAACTTAATTTCCCCTTTGGCTTGGAATTTCCATAGGGTTCAGACTATCTGGAAGCTGGAACAGACACTCGATTCTCCTCCTGGTATCTGAGCCATCTCACAGCTGCTTGCTTCTGAACTTGTTCTCTCTCTGCATACTGCCTAGGGTCCACAATTGCTGGAGAAGGGGAGATGGGTGGGCATATGTCCTCTTATCAACCTTCTTATTTGTATCTGTGACCCAGAACATGGCAATGCCCAACAAAGGGACTAGTTTGCACCTTTCCTGTAATGGTATACTGGTTCTGGGCCTTGAGGTACCCCAGTATGGTTTGGGATCCTTTCTTTCCCTGTATCATAGCCTCTCTCTGGGCACAATAAAGCATGCTCTGCAACAATGTAAGCCTTGTGACCTCATATCTTTCTGCCTATCTCTCTGTGTCAACCTGTGTTAGAAAAATGACTCATTGTAAGGCTTTCTTGAATTTCCCATTGTGGAGATTAAAATTAATATGCAAAATACTAAATATTATATTTATGAATATTTTATTAATAATAAACTAACAGAGACCCAACTAAAAGGTTACTAACCAGCCTGCTCCCAGGAACAAAAGAGCAAGAGGGAAGAGTTACAGTCAAATATAAAACAATAACATGACCATGAAAACGTGGATGCGCAGGAGGGAATTTTGGGAAAACTAAGGGACTTATGGGGGATGAAGTCCAAGGTTCAAAATCTCCATTTATACATACCCCTCTGAGATCCTTTGAGAGATCAGTCTCCCCAATGGATCATAAAACATAATCTATATATATTGCAATAATTTGTGGATAAAAGGAGAAAAAAAAACAAAATCAATAATCACTTCATTAACAAAAAGCCAATTTGGGGGCAATCTCCTTTGGCAGAAGAATATACATTCAAAACAAATGCTTTCAACCCCCCGTAGTTCAATTTCACATCCCAAAGTTCATTATGGATCTTGTTGATGCAGTGTGTGGTCTCTGCAGGCATCTTCATGGCATCTTCTCCAAATAGGTTCATTGGATTCTGAGAGGTAGCAAATTTCTTATCCTAAAATTTCCTAAATTCAAATCAAAGTTCACAACAATAAAAAAGTCCCCGAAGAAAATAATAACAAACAGAGATCACTCAGGGATACATGGCTGAGTTATAAGGTATATGAATCAATTGCAAAAGAAATAAGAAACAAAAAAATCCACATAAAAGATAAAAAACAACTTGTGGATGAAATATAAAATATTAAAGTCTTATGTCTAAAAAAATCTAAGTAAAGGAAAAACAAAACTATAACAGGTCCTTGAATCAGGGCCTAATTAAAGTGATTTAGGTAATTGTGCACTTACCCAATCAGTAGGCAGGACTACAGAAAGTTTGTCACACTAATAAAAGACAGAAAAAAAAGGACTAGATTATAGGAGCCAGAATGGGAGCCAGGATGAGGCGCTTGGATAAAATGTGGTTCAGAGGAAGTCCTGCATCTTAACATATGTTAAGCGCCGTAACCTCAACCCCCCCACCCCCAAATTCAAGTCCTCTTGTCTTAGCTCAAAATTACATCAATCCCACTAGGATTGGTTGGTCTCTTTGACCTTGTGCTCGATTTACACTATGCAGGTTGGCTTTGTGCTTCTATAGCACTGTGCAGTGGCTCTTTTTAAAATACTTTTTAATAAATCAGACAATAATTAAGCAAAGTCCCATAATTATTTAAATAACCAATGGCATTATTCTATAGTTTAAAGCCTTTGGGGAATGCATTTATATTAGAAGAAATATATTTTAAACTTATATTACTGCAAAATAAAAAAAAGATAATATGTACTTCAAAATACTCAAATACTATATTGCAAATACAAGGGGAAAAAACAATAAAAAAAATGTTTTAAAAATAAAAAATATATAACTTAGAATCAGTGACACACTGTGTCAGCCAAGGGGAGGTAGAATACAAAAATTCCTCATCAAAAAATGAGATCCATTTTATTTTTAAAGTTGGCCATGATCTACTGTGAATACAGATGATTTTTATAAAATAACAGATATATAAAAAACAAAACAGTAGTAGAGGAGATAATGCACATTCAAATAAAGTACCAAATTCCCAAAATTCACAATAGCCCAGTTATTGACAATAGTAAACAAACCCATTATATAGGATTTACATGAGTTTATACATAGCCACTTGCTGTGTGATATTTTTAAAAAAATCTATGAACTGATGGATATGTCACAAGTTATACAGATGTAACAATTCTTTCAACCTTGACAAAAACACAAATCTCTGTATTGCTCAGGAAAATCTTTTTGGGGTCTAGAACATCACCAAGAATTTAGATCCTTCTGGAAGAAAATTAAAGAGTTAAAATATCATGCATTCAGGAGCTCTTTTTGGCTTCCTGTTTTATATATAAAGTTTTGGTAGGAACTTCTATTTGGTTCTCTACCTTTAATACAACATTCTTCATTATATATATATTTATATATATGATATATATTTGATATATATGTGTGTATACACACACACACACACATATATATATATACCTATCATCCATTTAGAAGGTACTAGGTATCTAAAGTCATTTCTAAAAACCCTTATAAAATTTCAATTTCAATTCTTAATTCATTATATTCTCTAAGGTTGTATAAGTAACATGTGACCTCAATAGTTGAGATGACAAATCCAGGATACATAAGATTTATGGGCCTTTTACAACTTAAAAAAATTTTTTGTGTTAGATGTTCATGGACTTTTTACAATTATATGTTTAGTGAAATCATAGAGAACTGGTACAGGTAAAGAATCATATAACAGAATAGATATTAATTAGATTAGTACAGATAAACTTAAAAGCATTTAAACCTTAAAGAAATCAGCAAATACAATAATATAAGGAAATAACAAGCAATGCAGTAAAAACCCTTTTTACCAATTCCAATAGGCTTGTTTACTATCTTTTTTTTAATTTATTTTTTAGCATTTATTAATAATCATTTTTAACATGATTACATGTTTCATGCTCCTATTTTCCCCTTCACCCCCCGCACTCCCCCCACCCATGGCCGACGCACTTTTCCACTGGTTTTGTCATGTGTCCTTGATCAAGACCAATTTCCCAATTGTTGGTGGTTGCATTGGTGTGGTAGTTT
>NC_058132.1:423866499-424024807 GCF_016433145.1 Gracilinanus agilis | reverse complement strand
ACTCCCTCTGTCTAGCTATTAGCTCACCCTAAGACAAAGGCACCTATATCCTGGAAACATATATATATATATATATATATGTATATATATATTCCTTATTCTGAATGCATGCTTCGGGACTCTCTTTGCTGAGTTTCCCCAGTGCGTACTGGCAATAAAGCTTTCTCCTGCTCTGATTGCATTGTCTCATGTGTTCCTCTGGAGGCCACCCATTTTGAACCCTAACAAAGGGTTCCAAACAGAATGTAAAGAGAGGATAAATAGAGGGGGTGAAGCTGAAGCAGAGAAATTTCCTGGTACTTTCAGAACTCTGAGTGGGCTTCTGGGAGTTAACTGCCAACGGGAGGAGCAGTGGGAGCTGTGAGAGGAGTAACACAGTACCCAACTTCTGACTATTTCTCTCCCTCTGATCCTGTTTGGTTTTGAGAGTGTGATCCTGCCTTTGGTCCCTATCCATTTCCAAGTTATTCCAGCCTGTTCCTGATTAAACTTTTATTCTACCTGTAAGACTGAAGAAGGAAGCCCAGCTGAACCTGAACTGTCCTGGTTACTCCATAACCTCTGCAGGCATTATCTTGTAGCCCTGGTGATCCTACCATCTGGTCACCAAACCCGATCCAGCCAACTTGATCTTTTAACCTTTACCAAAACCTGTTTTGGAGAGGCTATAGATTTAGGAAGTTAGAAAAGGGATTTTTTTTTTAGTTATAACACAGTCAGGAAGGGTTTGCAGATAGCTTTGAAGAAAAAGAAGTCAGGCCTTTTGCAGGCCTCTTGGTGGGTTAAGAAAAGATTTATTAGCTTGGGGATTTCCTTAGCCCTCCTACCTCAACCTGCCCTATCAGCCAATTTAAAAAGCAACGTTAGATGATAAAGGGAGACCAACTTGGACATTTATTCAGGATTTAAGAGCTGTCAGTGATTTCATAATCAAATCCCATCCTGTGGTTCTGACCCCAGCCACCATTCTGTCCTCTATTCCAAGTCTGTAGTTTTAAAAGGCTTATGGGTTTTTACATTAATTATCTTTGCTTCTGGCTGATGGTAAGTCAAGTCACACAATGGGAGCAAGGAAGCTACAGCAGTATTTGGCTCTTTAATACTCTGGTCTTCATTTTGTTTTGATTGGGTATCATCATCTTTTTGTTTTGCCTTGTTATTCTTTACTGCCTCAATTTCCCCAGTTACTTATCATCAACCTTAATTCAGTTTCATCCTTTCCTATAGCCTTTTCCCCTAGTATTTTGGAAAAACCTTTCCCCCAGAATTATTTAAAAAAAAAAAAGGTGGGAATGATAAACCTGGAGACCCAGCTAGGCAACAGGAAACAAACAAACTGCAGCTAGGCAACAGGCCAACAAACCCCAGTTAAACAACATAAAGTCAACAAAATGATTGCTAAAGACATCCCACCCCTCTCAGGAACAGCCATTGAAGTTAATCCCAAGTAGCTCACTTTCCCCAGAGGCAACCAATAGAGGAAGCTCCTTAAGGCTATTATATCTCAAGATTCCCCCATCTATATGGGACTCCCCCTCTACCTCTACTGTCTTTGGGTTCCCCCTTGCCACTTCTTTCCTCTATTCCCCTCCCTCCACCTTTCCTCCATTTAAGCTTTGATTTATTACCTTACTCTAGTCTCATTGTCTCTTGGGTCAAACCCATGTTAGTCGGACTGACATAATGGTATCATTTCATAATAAATGATGGAAAGGGTAGTTTTGGAGAAATCTAGGAAAACCTTTATTAATTTTTATTAATTGATCCAGAATGTAGTGGGTAGAATGAAGGGCACTATAATAATATAATAATATAATAATAACAACACAGTGAATTAAAATCATTTTGAAAGACTTAACCTTGATTAGTCCTTTGCATAATGATGATTCCAGAGAACCAAATATAAAGCATGTTATCTACATCCTGAGAGAGAGATGATGAACTGAAGATGTGGAATAAGACAGAAATTTTTGAAAATATTTAAAGTAGCAACTGGTGTTGCTTGACAAAGTTCATTTCAATGGTTTCCTTTTTTCCTTTTCATATTTAATGGGGAGGTTGGCATGAGAGAAAACGAAGTAAAAAAACAAAGCAGAGAAAATAAAAACACTGCTGGTAATTTTAACTTAGTTTTTTGAGAATGTCAGTGACTTTTTAAATGTATTTTTACTTATTTCATGAAAATTTCTGTTATATTATAATAAATAAAATATATATTTATAAATAAAAAATACATTTAACCTTGTTCTGCCACACTAGAATTATGCCTCTATCACCAAATGCCTTTCTTCAGAGATTTTTTCCTATTTTAAATGTATATAACATGTATTTACATATTTGTTTTTTCATTTCAAAAAAAAATTTTAACATTAGTTTAAAAAAATTGAGTTTTATATTCTTTCCTGAACTCCCTCTACCACCCCTTCTTGAGAAGACAAGCAATTGATATAGATTATTCATATGTAATCATGTGAAACATTTAAATACGAGTGATGTTGCAAAAGGAAACACAGACCAAGTCATTCACAGTTGATCATTGTACAATATTACTGTTAGTGTGTACAGTGTTCTGTTTCTGCTCACTTCACTTTGTATCAGTTCATCTAAGTCTTTCCAGGTTTTTCTGAAAGCATCTTGCTCATCATTTCTTTAGCACAATAGTATTCCCTCACAATCATATACTTCAACTTGTTAGCCATTCTCTAATTGCTGGGTTTCCCTTCAATTTTCAATTCTTTACCACCACAAAAAGAACTATTATTAATAATTTAGTGTATATAGAGGTCTTTTTTTTCCTTTAATCTCTTCTGAGTACAAATCTAACACTGGTATTGCTATATGTCAAAGGGTATGCACATTTTTATAGTCCTTTGGGCACAGTTCCAAATTTCTTTTCAGACTAGTTGGATCAATTCACAACCCCACCAAGAATGCATCAGTGTCCCATTTTTTCCCATCTCTACTCCAACATTTATCATCTTCCTTTTCTGTCTTTTTTAGCTAATCTTAAAGGTGAAAAGTGGTACCTGAGTTGTTTTAGTTTATATTTCTCTAATCAATAGTGATTTAGAGCATTTTTTTCCATTTGATTATACTTAGTTTTTATTCTTCTTCTATAAATGGGTTGTTTATGTCCTTTGACATTTACCAATGGAGGAATAACTTAAAGTCTTATAAATTTGACTCCACTCTATATATTTAAGAAATGAAGTTTTTATCAGGGAAACATGTCATATTTTTTCTCTCCCAGTTTCCTACTTTTCTCATAATCTTGTTTGCATTGGTTTTGTTTGTATAAAATCTTTTTAATTTGATTTAATAGAAAATTTCCATTTTTTTATCACACAATGCTCTCTGTGTCTAGTTTAGTCATAAATTTCCCCCTTATTCATAGATATGACAGATAAACTATTGCATGCTCCCCTAATTTGCTTATGGTATCTGTAGTGGGGAAACTGACTTTAAGAAAATTTAGTCAGGCAGGCTGGCAGGAGCTAAAAATTCCAACCTGGAACACAGCAAGGGACTGAAGACAGAGGACTCTCTCTCTAAGGGCAGTTGGATTTTGAAGGAGTTGGTGAAGTCATAGCCACTGACCAGAGAGCCTGTGGATTTTGGGGTGTCTGTGCCGTAAGCAACATCTGCAAGAGGAACATTTCAACTATCAAGGTCTAGAAGAGCAGGTTGAGAATAGCTGTCTTGTTTGGTGGACAAGCAAGATATATCCTTCTCCCTAACTTCTCTGTGGATTACTTGGCTGTTACCTGTGCTCTTAGACTAGCAGATACATTTGAGCAACAGATCAAGAACATCTGCATGAGAACCTCATTCGTCCCTTGTGTCCTGGCTGCCTGCCTTAGAGTTAGTGAAGGGATTACCCAGATCTCTAACCCTGAATTTATCCCAAAGGAGTTAAGTGTTATCTGTCCATAGTTATTTATCTTTATTTATTTATTTTTTAAACCCTTGTACTTCGGTGTATTGTCTCATAGGTGGAAGATTGGTAAAGGTGGGCAATGGGGGTCAAGTGACTTGCCCAGGGTCACACAGCTGAGAAGTGTCTGATTTGAACCTAGGACCTCCTGTCTCTAGGCCTGACTCTCACTCCACTGAGCTACCCAGCTGCCCCCTGTCCATAGTTATTTAGTGTGGTGTGACCTCTCCCCATATCTTTTACCCTTAAAATCATTATTAAATCGTGTTTTATAACTTCCTCTTGTTTCTTTCCACAACCCAAAGGACTCATTATAATTTAATAGGAAATCCCTGGCTGATTTGGTCTAAAGTGACTGTTGCTGCTCAACTGTCACCACCCATTCCCAAGTCCTGTATTTGTAGGGTTTTGTGAGATTTCTAGTGTGTTACTGTGTGTCAAGCAGTTATCCCTTTTCATCCTTCATTCTTCCTTTATCCCTTTTCCCCTGTGTGTTTATTTACCTACTTCATATTACCCTTTATGCCTAAATCATGTACTCATTTTGATTTTATCTTTTTATATACAATGAGAAATGTTGATCCCTACCCTATTTCTGCTAATCTGCTTTCCAGTTTTCACAGGAATTTTTTCACTTGGTGAGTTTTTACCAGAAATGCTTAGATCTTTGGGTTTGTCAAACATTGGATAGCTATGGTCATTTATTACTTTTTATTGTGTACCCAATTGATTCCATTGATATTTCACTCTATTTCTTAGCCAGTACCAGGTTGTTTTAATGATTATTGCTTTGTAATACCATTTGAGATTTGGAATTGCTAATGTATCTGCCTTTATATTTTTTCATTGATTCCCTTGAATCATCTCTTTTTTTTGGATGGATTTTGTTATGATTTTTTTCCTACCTCTATAAAATAATTTTTTATGGTAATTTTATTGGTATGGCATGGAACATTTAAATTAATTTAGTTAGAATTGTCATTTTTGTTATATTGGCTTGATCTACTTGTGAGCAATTAATATTTCTCTAATTATTTTAATATGACTTTATATGAAAAGTCTTTTGTAATTATGTACTTATAATTCCTGGGTTTGTCTTAGCAGGTACACTCCCCAGGTATTTTAGATTGTGTATAGTTATTTTGAATAGGATTTCTCTTTATCCCTCTTCTTGCTGGACTTTTGGTGGTAATATATAGTGATAATTTATATGGGTTTATTTTACATCCAGCAATTTTGCTGAAGTTGTTAATTATTTCAACTAGATATTTGGTTGATTCTCTAGGATTCTTTAAGTGTACCATCAGATCATCTATGAAGAGTGATAATTTTGTTTACTCATTGCCCATTTTAATTCCTTCAATTTCTTTTTCTTTTCTTAGTGCTCTAGCTAGCATTTCTAATACAATACTGAATAATAGTGGTGATAACGGGCATCCTTGCTTTACTCCTGATCTTCTTGGAAATGTTTGTAGATTATCCACATTACAGATAATGCTTGATGATAGGTTAGATAGATACTACTTATCATTTTAAGGAAAGCTTTGTTTATTCTTATGTTTTCCAATATTTCTGAGAGGAATTTATCTATTGAGATGAATATATGATTTTTGTTAGTTTTGCTATTGATATAGTCAATTATACTGATAGTTTCACTAAAACTGAACCAGTCCTACATTCCTGGTATAAGCCCAATTGGGTCACAGAGTATTATACCTGTGAAATATTACTGTAATCTCTTGCTACTATTTTACTTCTTCTCCCCACCTCCCCCATTGGCTGTATTCTTGCTCCTTTGTTTATTTGCTGGATTTGTGGGTTTGGACTTTTCTGTCCTGAAGGGTTTCTTTTCTGCTATGCTGATTAACTGGATTAGGCTGATGGAGCTGACCTGTTGTATTAATGAGCCCTGAGGCCAGACCTTCCCCAGCTTCCAGCAAAAGCTGAAGGTGAAGGTGAAGGTGTGGAGGCTGGAGGTAGTTACCCTCTTCCTCCTCTCTTCCTTTTTGCCAGCAGCCTCCCTGCCAACTTCCAGGTCAGAGCACTGAGTTTCCTGTACTGGTACCAATGTACTCTGTTACGGTTGCAGCCTTTACCCTGGGATTCCAGTCAGCCAGATTCTCTGGGGTCTCAGTGTAGTAGATGGGTGAGGGGTGATGGAGATTGAGCTTTTCTGTCCTCCAGAGGCTTCTTCTCTATACTAGATTAAGTCAATTGAGCTGATCTTCAGAGCTGAGTGTGCCTTGAGGTAAAAACTTCCAGAGGCAGAGGCTCAAGATGGGGGAGTGGTGGCTGAAGGCTGCAACCAGGCTGCCCTCCTCTCTGCCCCTCTCCTCCAGCTGCCTCCCTGCCAGATGTGTTCAGAGTCCTGAGCCTCAAATAGCTGTGGTAGCAAGGCACTCCCTCTGGGTTGGAGCCCTCAGCCTGAGATTCCACCAGCTGCTTAAGTTTTAGCACAGTAGGTGGGGGAGGGGCCCTTCTTTCTTTTCCTTAAACTCAAGAATTCAACCTTCTCTGCATACCTTTTAAGTTGAATTGAGCAGAAGGGTCCCCCAGCAACCTGTTGTTATATTTGGTTTTCTGTCCCCCTTGAAGTGCTTTGTTTTTGATTGCTTTGGAAGGGTTTTCACAGAGGACATTACTTTTGCTTCTTTTAAGTCACCATCTTGACTCTGTCCCTACTATTTTACTTAAATTTTTGCATCAATATTTATTAGAGACATTAGTATATAATTTTCTTTCTCTGTTTTTGCTCTTCCTGGATTTGGTACCAGTATTGTATTTGAATTGTAAAAATAAGTTGGAAGGACTACTTCTTGACCTATTAAATAATTTAAATAGTATTGGAATTGATTTTTCTTTAAATGTTTAGTAGAATTTATTTATGAATCCATCTATTTGTGGGGAATTTTTCCTGAGGGAGTTCATTGATAGCTTGTTCAATTTCTTTTTCTAAGACATGGTTAATTAAGCATTCTATTTCTTCTCCTCTTAATCTACTCAATTAACATTTTTATAAATATTAATCTAATATGTTGCATACACAATTCATTGATCTTCTGTTTCTCTGTTTTCTTAATATAAGCATGTAGAGAGGGGCAGCTGGGTAGCTCAATAGATTGAGAGTCAGACCTAGAGACGGGAGGCCCTAGGTTCAAGTCCTGCCTCAGATACTTCCCAGCTGTGTGACTCTGGACAAGTCACTTGACCCCCATTGCTCACCCTTACCACTCTTCCACCTAGGAGCCAATACACAGAAGTTAAGGGTCTAAAAAAATAAAAAAGCATGTAGAGATATACATTTTCTCCTAACAACTGATTTGGTTGCATTTCAAAAATTTTGGAATTGTTGTCTTATCATTGTCATTCTCATTCTCTTTAATAAATTTATTTCTTGTTGCTATGAGTTGTTGTTTGACTCACTCATGCTTTGGGATTAAATTATTTACTTTCTAATTGATTTTCAATCTACGTTTTTATGCCCTATTATTAAATATAATTTTTATCACATTATGGATTAGATGATGTTAACATTTCTGCTTTTGATTATGAAGTTTTTATGCTCTAATATATATGGTCAGTTTCTGAGAAGGTGCCATGTATAGCTGAGAAAAAAGTATAATCCTTTCTATTCTCATTTTATTTTCTTCTGGGGCCTACCATATTTAACTTTTCTGAAATTCATCTCCTTAGCTTCTTTCTTGTTTATTTTTTGTCTAGATTCACCTAGTTATGAGAGCAGAAAGTTAGGTCCCCACTAGTATGGTTTTGTTCTCTATTTCCTCCTGAATCTGATTTAACTTTTCCTTTAAGAATTTGCTTACTATGCATTAGGATAGTGATGGGCAACTTTTTGAGCTTGGTGTGTCAAAATTTGCCAAAAAACCTAGCATAACTTGGGTGGTGTGTCACTTTGAGAAAAAAGCCATAATTTTGTGAAATTTATAGTTTAAATAACAAAAATATATAATTGTAATATATAACTGTATTTAATAAACCAAAAACTAATTATTTAACTTAACTGCTTAGTGACTTCTTTGTTCATCTGTCAGTTGGTTTCTTTTGTTGGTCTTGATATTATTTAACTTGTGTGGAGTACCATGAACTAAGATAAGTAAGGGGGAGGGGGAAATTCTTTAACTAACCTGCCTATTAGTTACTTTTTTGTTGCTAAATTTCATTGGCTAATGAAAATTAATTTAGCTGCTAAATCTTCAATTGAAGGTTGGTATTTTGTATACTTCAAGCCCAAGGAAGAGCTACTAACTTCATCTATCAATCTGTTTCTTTTATTGGTTTTGATATTATTTAACACTGAGAATAAGGTCTCATAAAAGTATGTAGAGGGAAAAATTGTGAATAAAGCCATTGCTATATTTTTCAGGGTACTAAAAGTGTCTGGTAATTGGTTCCAAGCAATCCAAATTTCCTGTTCGCAGTGGCACTCCTCTTGATTCTCCAAGTGACACCTTTCCAGATTCTCAAGCTTTAACCTCAAGTCAAAAAACACCTGAGCCCAGATGCTCTCTTGAAATTCTGCAAGTTGTATCTCCAAATCATCAATTTGCATCCATTGGAAACCATTTAATTTCCAACTACTGTAGACTACTACATCAGGACACCTAATTATTTTCATTGTCTGTTCTAGCCTTCTAAATTGATTAAATCTATCACTGAACTGGTCAAGTAAGGAGACTAAAACATGCTGGTACTTTATATGCAAGGGTTCCATTTCATTTTGTGTAGCTGCACTGGCTTCTCAAAATACTTTGTTACTTGAGGAAAATACTTATAAGTTTTCTTTTCCACACCTTGCTTGAAAATGTTGTTTACTTTCAAAAGCTTTTATGTATTGTGTTATTTAAAATCACTTGGGATATTTGGAACTACATTTCCCGTGATCCAACGGGTTTCCTGGGTTTCCTGTTTTGGATTACGTATTCAAGGTGAGGGACAGCTTTAAATAGGGGGAAGTGACTTTGAACTTCCTCTTTAGCGACCGGGCACGCAAAGGTATGAAAGGTAAAAATGGCTGAGGCAGCAGTTTGAATACTTACAGTTTGGCAAACCAGAAGGTCGAAATTTGAATTCTCAATCTTCTAGATAGCCTAAGAAGAAGCCATGCGGCTCTGGGCCCCAGAGCCTCAGAAACGATCTTTTTCCTCGCCCAGTCCTCTCCCAATTTTCCTCAGCCTAGAGGCTGCTTTACGGGGAAGAGAGACAATGGTTTTAATTGCCACTGGGCTGCGAATTATTTTGCTCAATGCCTGGTGGCCCTTGCAGACACTGATGGACTGCTGGATTTCCTGCTGCCTTCTCTGTTCCTGCCTGGCCTGCCAGTACAGACCACTTCTCTGATCCTGCCTTCGCTGGTGCTGATCGTCCTGTTCTGAGCCCCAACGGTGCTACCGCTTTCACTATAGCCCTGCCCTGACTTGGAGACTGCTGCAGCTGCTGCCGCTTTCACTACCACCCTGCTCTGTCTTGCTGCGATCTTTGGAGAATTCTGCCTCTGCTACTTAGGATTTGGTATTGTCCGCCCCCCCTCCCCCCTCTCTTGGTAATGGCCTGCATTCTAACCCTCCATGTGTTCCTCTAAAGGCCTAATTTAAGCACTCCCCCACCCCACCACAGTCTCTCTTTTCTAAATATTGACCTAAGCTTTTCTCTAGCCCCAAGCCCACGATTCCACGTGGGCGTGCTAGTATTTACACTTCAAACAGGAAGTAAAAATTCCAAACTTTCTTGCACTTATTAAACTCAAACTCGGGGGAAGAGATTCATCCTGTACCTGCTCAGAACATTGAACTAAGAGCAGAGACTGATTATATGGACCCTGAATTTTGGACTTTAAAATGGGTCGAGAGGTGGATTTTAAATCCTCAGAACTCAGGGTTTTAAAAAGACTTTGTATCTTACTGCATTTTGCTGATAGTTTCATGAATTAATTTTGTTTATTTTGTTGATTTTACTGTTGCACTGAATCATTTTAAGCCAATGAAGTTTGTGGCTGCTAGATTAATTCTGTTTGTGATTTTATTGTAACTCCCAAATAATGAGAAAAATCTATTAGAACTGGTAAGAGGTTTTGACCAGCTTGTTAATCTGGTACTCACATTATATTTCCTACACATTTTTTAAAGTTGTAAATTGCCTTATGTATACTGGATTTATAGGAGCACATGTCTTTTAAGTTTTTATTCTAGCTTGGTAATTGTGTTCAACCTTGCAGAGTTTGATGCTTGCCTTGAGATTTAAATTGTAATTTTATGAGAGGTCTTTTAAAAATTTATTTTAGATGCCTAGTACCCTTCTATATAAATGATAAGGTTTTTATGTATTTATTTTAAAGAATTGTTGTCTTAAAGGATAAGCTTTATATATTTTATTGTGAAGAATTGTTGTCTTATATTTTTTTCAATATTATCTATGTTTTAGCCTCTTTTGTCAGAGGGATCTAGAATTCTTGAGGGTAATTTAGACCAGAAGGTTTTTTAATATCAGATTTTTGTATGGAAGCAGTAACAGAATTTGTTGAGAAACTCTTAGCCAAGGTTTAAAAGTTGTAACAAGTATATGATTTTTTGAACATCATTGTTTATTGTTTTATAATGTGTTATTAGAAACATGGTACTATATTTGAATGTGCATTGTGAATCTGCTATTTTGAAAAACCCACTTTCACAGAAAATCTCATTTTTGGGTAACAAAATCCTTCTAGTTCTAAGCTATATATATATATATATATATATTTGATTTTTAAAACATTTTTTTAAATTAGAGCAATTGATTTATCCTTTTTCTCATCTTATACTGGAAGTACATATATAGTCATTATTTATCTTTTTTTTTTATTTTACAGCAATATAAGCTTAATGCAAACACCTAAGGAGCCTTGAGACTATGGGATTGTGATTTAATGCCTCTCTGTCTGATTCCAGGAGAAGTGCCAAGCCACATGGTTACAGAGATTTGACTGAGAATCTGCATGAATTGCAGCAGTTCTATGCCAATACTTGAAGGGCTTGAAAATTGGGGTTTGAGTCCTGGAGTCCCAGTCTTTTCTAAAACTTTAGAGGACATGGGCCCCCTCAACTTAAATTCCTAGTGAAGCACCTAGGATTGGCTATCATTTAATGGCTCATTCCCTGAGAAGGTGCAGGGAAAAATCAGATGAAAGAAAGGCATTTCCCTTATTCCTCTCTATATAGAGAGAAAATTGCAAATTTTCTGTAGTCCTGGCCCTGAATGGGTAATTGCAAACTGCTTAAATCACTTTAATTAGCCTTTGAATCAAGGCCTGAAGAGCCTTCACTGGAGCATGAAGACCCAAATTTGAACTTTGGGGTGCAGTTGATTTGAACTATGGGGGTTGAATGAATTGAATGCATTTGTTTTGAATGGACACTCTTATGCCAGTAGGGGACTGCCCCAAATTGGCTTTTTGTCAATGTGGCTAGCTTTTGTCCTCTTTTCTTTTGGTTTAAGATCCACTGAAAAAGACCAGTCTTTTTCAATGGATCTCAGGGGGGTAATGTGTTATTTAAAATCACTTGGGATATTTGGAACTACATTTCCCGTGATCCAACGGGTTTCCTGGGTTTCCTGTTTTGGATTACGTATTCAAGGTGAGGGACGGCTTTAAATAGGGGGAAGTGACTTTGAACTTCCTCTTTAGCGACTGGGCACGCGAAGGTACAAAAGGTAAAAATGACTTATAGTATTCAAACATAACATTAATACTTTTGCCAAAACCTTGTAACTTTAAATTCAGTTCATTAATATGAACAGAGAAATCTGTAAAAAATATTAGGGTGTTAACCCATTTATCATCATTAAGCTGAGGAAAGTTTCTCAGATCCTTATCCTCAAGAAATACCTTAATTTCTTTAAAGCACTCCACAAAACGCTCAAGAACTTTGCCTTGGCTAAGCCATCTTACATTATTGTACATCAGCAGTCCACTGTAGGTGGAATTAACATCTAGTAAAAGTACAGAAAACTCTCACTTGGGAAGGGGGTGAGCAGCTATTAAAATAACTATTTTTGTAACAACTGACATTGTCGTAAATGACAGTGAATCCTGCCTTGGCACATAAAGCCTCCTGATGGATAATACAATGAAAAGGCACAATCGGATGTCCAATAGCTTCTGTAAACAATTAGGCAAATGCAACTTTTTTCCCCACCATGTTTGGTGCCCCATCTGTTGTCACTGACAGAACTTTAGAGATATCAATGTTTAGGTCACAGAATGTTTGTATAACAAACTTACATATTTTGCGTCCTGATGTACTTGTTGACACTGATACTAACTTTATCAATTCTTCTCTCATTGTGAGACCATCAGAATAGTGACCAATAATGGCCAATTGAGCATGTGATATGAAATTAGTAGTTTCATCAAGAGAAATCGAAAAATATTTACAATTACTTATGTCTCTCTTTAATTGATGTATGTTTGTGTTCAGTCTCATTATTTGGTCTTTTATGATATTTCTACTGAGTGGTAACTCAGATAGTCTCTTAATAATTGCATCTTTATTCTGCATATTGTGAAATAGAACTGGTACACCTCTTCGGAGAGTTTCTTTAATAAATTCTCCCTCATTGAGTGCTTTTCCATGTTCAGCTATGGAGTGAGCAATGCTCAAACTTGCAGATGTTAAATTTGTAGAGCCTTTTACAAATTTAAGGATGGAATTAGATTTGCTCTTATAAAGGTGTAGCTGCCTGGAAATGTATTTCTTCCTTTCATTCCCACTTTTTTTCAAGAGCTGGGAATCATTAGTTTCAAAATGTTTATTTATATTCCATGTTCTGCTTACTACTATTTCAGTACATAGAACTCAAAATGATCTGCCATTTTTTTCTATAATGCCATACATCTCAGTCCACGTCTCTTGAAAAGGTTGGCTACTGCTACTACCACTTCCTTTACTTAATCTTGGTTTTTTATTTTTTGGGTTCTCCATCAGGGAGGCAGTGACAGAAGATAGAATTATAGATAGCCTGTTAACCCTGCAGGCATTTAGGGGTTAACTAGCCTAACTACAAGATGGCACATGTAACTGTCTTTTAGGAAAGGGCAATGTTAATAAGCAGAAATGGGGGTTAATAAGGATGCATAACAGTAATAGTTGTGAATGGAGTCTGCACTCTGCTGCCAGATGGTGTTCCTTATGTAAATTAAGATGGCTGCTGCTATTTTTAATGGTGGGAAACTGCACCCATAGCACAGGCCCTTGCCACTCCCAGCCTCCAGCTCATTTATCTCAGTATTGATGGTCAATTAGAAATCCATGACACCCCAGAACAGTAGATTGGATGATGGTTGCTGTGGTTGTGTGGCTGCTGGCAATGGCGATCACAGGGCCCCCTGAGATGCATCCCCCACAGTATTTTGTTGCTCCCTGCTCCACCAGCCTGAAGTGAGGGCAAAGGTCCCCTAACAGTCTGGAAGTCCCAGAACTAGATGGTCTGTGCCAGAGTTCTGTTGTTTTGGCCTACAGAGCTCCAGCACAGAGGGTCCTAACTACACTACAGGAAATGTTTCATCCTTGGCATGTGGCCCCAAACTTCTCTGCATGCAGCCGCATAAGACCGTGTGTCATCAAAAATTGCTATGCATGTCAGTGCTGACACGTGTGCCATAGGTTCAGCATCAGGGCGTTAGGAGAAAGAAAGAAAGAAAAGACTTTGCATCAGAGACTAAAAAAAACCAACACCTTTGCAAAGAGGGAACTTTTTGCATGCATAGAACTAAAAGGGTTATTCTAGAATCTGGGCACTTTTTAAAAGGGGACATACTGAAGCAGTTAGCAGGTCATTGGTTCCTGTCCCTCAAGGTGATTGAAGAGGTTACTTCCTGTATGGCTGGCTGGTTGGTCTGAGCCTAGAGGAAGTTAGCCTACCTAACTACCTGGGAAGCCAAAGGTTTTTGGTTTCCAGTTATCCAGCTATTTGGAGATCCTGATATCCTGGTGGAAGATTTTGTCAATCCCTGTCTCCATATTTCTATCTACCTGTGTTCCTGTGATATCCTGTGTCCTGAGAGTGGTTCGTAATATCTATGAAGAGAAGCTGTCAGCAAGCCAGTAGCCTGAGTGTGAGGAAGCCCTGAAGCCATCTTGGGCCCAGGCTGAAGAGGTCCTTTGATTGATCTCTAATATAAAGGAATCAGCTTAACTACCTTGAGTGACTCTTAATCTGAACAAACAAGTAATAAATAGAGTTAGGGGAGCCAGACAGTTTTGGGGATCTAGGCAGGCAAGTCAGGGTAATAGGAAGCTTGGAAGAAAAGAAGACATTTCTGGGGGCAGCTGGGTAGCTCAGTGGATTGAGAGCCAGGCCTAGAGACAGGAAATCCTAGGTTCAAATCCGGCCTCAGACACTTCCCAGCTGTGTGACCCTGGGCAAGTCACTTGACCCCCATTGCCTACCCTTACCACTCTTCCACCTATAAGTCAATACACAGAAGTTAAGGGTTTAAAATAAAAAAAAAAAAGACATTTCTGTGAGGAGATTTTAGAAGTTGGGTAGTTAGCTAGAAACATTAGAGCTAGGGAATCCTAATTCCTTAATCCTTCCCTTCATATTACCTTGTTCCCAAATAAACCTCAGTCTTGATTTTTTACAAAACTGTCTGGGAGTCTGAACATTGCACTGGTCACTATGAAGCAGGCTCACAGAGAGGTACTGAGGAATCAACTCAACCTTGGTATCTCACAATAAACAACAACATGCAGTCAGATAATTTACATATTTCAGTTGGCAGAGCCAGCAAAGGGAAGAATCTACAAAATCTGGGACATTTTTGGGCCCAAAAGTCAATTTTGGGCCTATTCACAGGTTCTGGCCTGCGAGAAACTCAGAAGCCTGCATAATAGTACCTCTGTGGAGCAGCTGGGTGGTCATTTTTTAAAGAATTTCAAGCAGCACAGTAGAACATGGGCTGAAATCTGCCCAGCAACAAGGGGCTGTCAATTACCCAGCTGACAAAGGCTCAAGGTTGTTTTTTTTTAAGCGCCAGTACATAAAAACCAAACGTTGCCAATACTAATAGAAGCAACTAAGAGCAATTTGACAACAATGGTGACATTAAGGGAACTGCTTTATAGTTAGATTATATTAGTATTCGATTTCTTCCTGGTCGAAATACCAGATCACTGTTATGTTTTGCTTGGATTTAAAATACTAACTGCAGTATTGGACATAATATTAAGAAAGATTATCTCTTATGTACCAGTGATACTGTTCCTTCTGGGTGCTGCTTATCAAGGTTACCTATTGGCCATTACAAGATTCTACAAGCTAAAGAAAACTGTATGCTTAAGTTTCAAAGACAACAAATTGAAGCAATTTGTAATGGCAATGAAGGGAAAAAAAAGACCAGATGCAAGAAAATTATAAACAACAAAGAAAGGAACCTGAGGCAAAGAAAGAACTACTAGAGAAATAAAATGATGATAAGTTTCCTAGCTTATCTCCTTTAATTAAATCTATTTTTCTTTGTCTGAGATCATGATTGCCACACCTGCTTTTTTTCTTTAAACTCAGCTGAAGCATAATAGATTCTGTTCCAGTCCCTTATTTTTATCCTTCGTACATCTTTCTGTTTCAAGTCAGCTTCTCATAAACAACATACAGTTGGATTCTGTTTTTAATTCATTCTGCAACAGACATCCATTTTATAGATGAGTTCATTCTATTCACATTCATAGTTATAATTACTAGTGGTATATTTCCTTCCATCCTATTTTCTCCTATTTATCCTTTTTTCTTTCTCTTTTTATCCTGTCTCTCCTCAAATTGTTTTCATTCTGATTACTACTTCCTTAATCTGCCCTCTGTTCTATCAGTACCCTCCGCTTTTTTTTTTTTTTAATAATTTTTTTAAACCCTCAACTTCTGTGAATTGGCTCATAGGTGGAAGAGTGGTAAGGGTGGGCAATGGGGGTCAAGTGACTTGCCCAGGGTCACACAGCTGGGAAGTGTCTGAGGCCAGATTTGAACCTAGGACCTCCTGTCTCTAGGCCTGACTCTCAATCCACTGAGCTACTCAGCTGCCCCCTACCCTCCACTTTTCTAAATCTCTTCTCCTCCTTCTTCCCATTAGGATAAGACAGATCTCTATCCTGAAATGTGTGTGAATATTGTACTCGATTTGAGCCAATTTTCATGAGAGCAAAAGTGAAGCATCGTTGTTCATCATCTCTCCTATTTTCTCCATTGTAAAAGCTCTTCCTTTTGTGCCTCTTTTCTGTAAAATAATTTTCCCTATCCTTCCTCTCTTTTCTCCCTTGCTGTATTCCTCTTTCTCACCCTTTAATTTTTTTTGAGGTCATCCTATCATAGTTAACTCATATGTCTGCCCCCTGTCTATGTATACTCCTTCTAACTGCTCTAATAATAATAACTTTCTTAGGAGTTACAATTATTATCTTCCCATATAGGAGTGTAAACATTTTAATCTTGTTCATTCTCTTTGTGATTTCTCTTTTCTGTTTATTTTGTATGCTTCTTTTGAATCTTATCAATTATACTTTTTATGGTCTTTTTTTTTATCTTCATTGAATGTTTTGCCATTTGGCCAATTTTGTTATTTAAGGTGTTATTTTCTTAAGTATTTTTTTGTGCCACCAGTCTTTTCATAAATTTCTTGCATCATTCATTTTTTTCCCCAAATTTTCTCCACATTTCTTATTTTATTTTTAAAATATTTTTTGAGCTCTTCCAGGAATTCTTTTTTTTTGCTTGTTTTCCTATTCACATTTTTCTTTGAAGCTTTCCATGTAGCTATTTTGATTTTTGTTGTTTTCTTCAGTTTGTATATTTCTCTTCCTGTTATGAAAGTAACTTTTTTCATTTGCTCATTTTGACAGCCTATTTCTTTACTTTTTACTTTATGTTAATGTTGAGCTCTCCTCCTGAGATGGAGAGGATACCTTTCCTTTCTTGGTGCTTTTTTCAGAGCTAGCTTTAGGAATTTATAGGTTTTTGGTGCACCTATGGTAGTGTGATCTAAGGAGAGGTGTAGTCACTGCTTTGGTCTTTACCCAGAAAGGGACTTTCCCCCCTGTAGTCATCAGTGCTAGCATTCCTCATGGTCCTACACTGTGACCAGTTTTTCTGCTCTCTTGCAATTGCAAATGCAAGTGCTCCTCTATTCAGTTCAGGGTCCCTAATTCCCTCTAAGTGACCACAAGCATTATTCTCCACCTTTTTGTCCCTTAGATTGCAAACAGCCCCATATTGGCAATGTAATAGAATTCTGTACCCAGCACCAGCAAAGGATCACTTGCAATTGCTGTCTGAGGTATTTGTTCAACTATCATCAATGGGTTGAGAGTTCCCACAGGTGCTGTTGCCACTAATGAAGCTACTTCCAAAGCCTGCTACCAGTGGCCTGCACTGTATTTCAGACTTGATCATCCCCTAGTGAGAACAGACTTTTTCTGCTGACCTCCTAAAATGTCTTGTGGAAAATCGTTTTCACCTTGATCCTTTTTTGGTTTTGCAACTTCAGAATTCTTTTGAGGCATTATTTTAAAATTATGTGGAAGGGAATTTGGGAGAGTTTTGCTGAGTGCTCCACTGAATCCCAATGATTTTTAATAAGTGTTCCAGTTCCATTATGAAGCCTGTTGTTCAAGTACTTTGGTTTACAGATGTTTAAAAAAATAGTCTAAAACATTAATAGAAAACACAATGTTTAAATACTGGCTACAGCATAAAAAATACTTTCCACTTTCTTTCTGTATAATGGTTAAATAATTCACTTTGAAGCAGGTGAGATACTGAGCTATCAAAATTCTCAGAATTGAAAACATCTGTGTTATTTGGTAAGTAGCAATTTTAGAGAGGGTGGACTTAATAGTTCAAAACTGAAACTTTCTTTGGGTTATGTGGTTTATTAAGGAGATTTATTTTTCTTCTTAATTTCTCTTTTCCTTCTTTGCCATTCCTCAATCTCCTCTCTCCACCAGACCTCCCTACAATGTTCTGTACAGCCAGAAACTGAAAATCAAATTGATTTGGGCTTTATTTTGTATGCTTTGATAAAACAAATCCTACTAAACTTAAGTAAACTTAAGTTAAGTTTGTCACTTTTTCTGTTGCCACTTTTTTTGTGAAGAGATTGTGTTCTCTACATTTTTGTCTTTTTCTTTAAAATTTTAAAAATTAGTTTTTTCTAGATTACCTGTAAAAATAATCTTAAAGAAATGTTTCTGACATTTTGAAATCATATTCTCTTCCTTTCTCTTTCTTCTTCCCCTTCCCTGAGATGGCAGGCAATATAATGTAGATTATGTATGTGCTATCATGAAATGCATATTTCCATCTTTTGTTGTGTTATGTCACTTGTACAAGAAAAAACTCACGAAAGAAATAAGGTGAAAAATGATATGCTTTAATCTGCCTTCAGACTCCATCATCTTTTTTTTTAAAAACTCTTACCTTCTCTTGGTTCTAAGGCAGAAGAGTGGTAAGGGCTAGGCAATGAGGGTTAAGCTAGGAAGTATCTGAGGCCAGATTTGAACCAAGGACCTCTGTCTCTAGGCTCAGCTTTCAATCCACTGAGCAACCTAGCTGTCCCCTCCATCAGTTTTTTTTCTATCACAATAGAAAGCCTTTTTTTGTAGGGAATTTCTTGAATCTTTACTGTGCTAATAGCTAAATCATTCATAGATGACCATGCTATAGTATTGCTGTTACTGTTTATAATATTCTCCTGGATCTGTTCAATTCACTTTTTATCACATAAATTTTTCCAATTTTTTTTTGCAGTTGTTCTATTCCATCTTCTTATGTCACAATAGCATTCCATTACAACCTTATATCATAGATTGTTCAGAATTCTCCAATTGATGGACATCCAATTCCTTGCCACCACAAAAAGAGCTGCTATAAATATCTTTGTATAAGTAGCTCCTTTCCCCCATCTCTGATATCTTTGGGATATAGATCTCATAGAGCTAATTCTGGTTTAAAACAACTTCTTTCTTTATAAAATTATTAAGATTAAATATGAAAGCAAGTGAAAAAGAAGGCTCAGATGACAATCAAGTGAGGTTGGCTGACAATGTTACAAATGCCACTTACACTACAAATGGTATATGTGTGCGTCCTTCTTCATCCTAACTATTGTAACTCTATTACACTTAAAATATGAAACATAAGAGAATGGAAGGTAAGGAAGTCAGAGTAAACTAACAAGAAAGGAAGGAAAACATATTTGTTGCCATGGAAGCCAATAACTTTAATGTGTTATGTAGTAAATTTGTGAGGAAAATCGAATACTTTGGATATTAGAATAATGGTAAAAAGATTAAACAGGTTTGAATGATGAACACTTGTTCCATTAAAGCTAAAACTGTTTTGCTAAAATGCCCATCCACTGATCCTTCATCTATTCTTTGGCAGGGTGGTAAACAAAAGAATTTTAATATATCTTTTTCATGGCAACCTTTCAAAATACTTGGATATATTTGTCATGTCCCATCTAAAGTTCTCTCTTCTCAAGGGTAACAATAAAGTTCATAGAAATCCTTCCTAGAATGGAGCATACATTCAGATGAGGTCCAAGAGCAAAAAATTCAATGAGGATATCATAGAATCTGTTAGAAAGAACTCAAGACGATGTCTTGAATAACATTCCAAACAGCTGTCATGATGTCTCTGTCCAAATTGTGAAATGTGTAGAGGAAGAAGTTGATTAAAATTTGAGAAAATAACCTTCTATTTAGGGAAAGGCATGGTATAGAGTAAAAAAACACTGGGCACAGATACAGATATAAAGCCTAGGTTTGACTCCCATGCTCATAATTGCTAGTGAGTTGACCATATGTTAAGTCAAAACCTCCTTGGATCTTATATTTCTTATCTATAAGATGGAGAAAAGAATATGTAGACTATTCACTTCACAAGCTGGAAAATCTCTTTGTAATATACAAATTATTAGAAATTTATAAGTTATTGGAAGGAAAAAGGGAAGTAAAGGGAGGAAGGAAGGAAAAAGCATTTATTAAGTATCTACTATGTGCATTTGATCCTCAGAACAGCTCTAAGAGATAAGTACTGTTATTACCCCAATTCTACATTTGAGGAAACTGAGGTGGAGATTAAGTGATTTGCCCAGGGTCACACAGGTAGTAAATAAATATCTGGGCTGGATTTGAACTCAGGTCTTCCTGACTCTAGAGACCCCAGGTCCAGTCTGCTGTGCTATGTATCCTATTATAAGTATCAATAACAAAGCAATAGTAGTAATAATCTTAATGGACTAGTGAAAATAAAACACAGACTATAGCATTTTAAGAAGGGAACAAGACTAGAAGAAATGGAGATAAAGGCAGATGACATATTTGTGGAGTCCAACAGTGAAAGACATGGGAAATTAAATTAAACAAAACAGATATGAGGGGTATCTTCATACTCAAACACCAAATAATGTAACAATGAGACTGTGATCTGGTAGATTTATCAAATGAGGATGACTTTGATTGAGTTATAGAATCAAAGAAGTAAAAATAATATGAATGATTTCTCGATCCCATCAGTAAAACAATCATTTAATAAAAAATACAACTTCATTACTAATTTATAAAGATGTTGGATAAAATCAGATGACAAAAAGTATTGGAACTGGCTGAAAGAATTTTACATAATTCTGGGCATATGTAGATTAGAGAAGAAGATTCTATTAAGAAAATTCTAGCTAAACTGGGAGAGCACTTTTATGATCCAAAGCATGCAACCAGACAAGTTTGGGGAGGGACAGTAAACCCTAATGGGATGTTACAATATCCCTCTCCTTCTCATTGCTAAAAAGCCATTGGAGAGAATGGACCAGTAAAAAATAACACATCCAGCTGGGAGTCAAGAGAGGACAAATTAGACATTCAAAAGAGAGGCTGAATCAGGGAGTGTGACTCCTTTGGGGGTGGAGAGAAGTATAGTTTCAGTATTCTATAAAAGGCACAACCTTTAGGGTCTAGTAAAGAGCTACACACACTTCAAGTAATGATCTTATTACCTTTATGTTATCTTCAAGTATCTTCATAAGCATTCAACTGAGGGAGAAAATGACTTCTATCTAAGTAGGAATTGTGAATGATCTCTTTGCCATATATATTTTCTGAGCTTGAGTCCACTGTCTTATAAACTCTTATTTGTATCTGTGAGAGAATAAGTCTCAGATTTTGGGGAGGAATGTTTTTGTATCAACTGTTCTATTTGGGTAAATAAACCTTTTTTGAAATTTAATCAACTCCAGTTGGCTAACTGATAAACAATGACAATTATAATTGTAAGGGCTCCTGAGTGAAAGTATTCAGAACTCCTGAAGGGAGATGTCAGGCACCTTCTGGATCTCTAGCAAGCAGAATAATGAGAGTTGGGAAGTACCATCATAGGAATCAGAGAAGGAAGTTCAAATTTGGTATTCCAGAAACTACCAAATTTTCCTCTATTACCACACTCTCTCCTTTTTTATACTATTTCTCATCCTTAGAAATAGTAATTAATGATAAAAGTAATGTCAAATAGAAATAGTGTCATGATTGGAATTTCTCAAATTATGAGGCCCAGAGCTATACCCTACCACTCACAAAGAGTGACTTAGCATAGTTGTATTCCCTCAATATCTAGATGTCCTCCCTCCCTACCATTCTAGGTATTAGATTCCTCTGGGATAGGATGTAGTCCTGAGAAGTACAATTCTTTATCAGAGAAACTATTCTCACACCTCGACTAAACCAGTGAACTCTTAAAACTGTTGATTTCCCCTCCCCTCCTATTCTCAGCCTGCTACATCCTATTCTCAGCCTGCTACATTTGACACCGTTAATCCTTTTAACCATTTCTTTTACAAAGAGGAAACAGCTATCATATACTTGATCTAATTTGCATGTTGAATATCTTTCCAGAAAAGATTCTGTTGATTTCTTTTGGGGAGATATCAGAGAAGATTAAATTTAAATTTTAAGCGATAATTCCCTAAGGTTCTGGAGTAGTTCTGGTAAAGAGTTAGAGGCAATAATAATAATAATAATAATAAAAACTAGATGCCTTCTCTCTCAGTCTCGTCCAGGGCTGAACCCCTGTGAATATGGAACTAGGGATATAAACATATAATAGTTAATATTTATATAGCTCTTTGTAAGTACTATCTCTTTTTATCTTTATAACAACACTGAAAGATAGATAGTATTATTATCTCCATTTTATAGATGAGGAAGTGGAGGAAGAGAGAAGATGAAGTAGAAGTAATAACTCTAGAGTTACACAGTAAGTATCTGAAGTCATATTTGAACTCAAGTCTTCTTGACTCCAGGCCCACTCCTCTTTCTATAGTCAGTCAGTCAACAAGCACTTTTTAAAAGTACCAGGCACTTAGGAATATAAGTATGAGCAGAAAGAAAAAGTCATTGTCTTCAGGGAGTTTATATTCCAATGGGGGAAGACCATCTGTTAAAGGGAGCTAAAAGTAGGTAGTGGGAATAGGCGGGAACAGAGAAAGATACCTGGCTCAGATATATGGCAGAGAAATTCCTGTGGAGATGAGTCAGTAGTCCAGCTTGAAGAGGGATGAAGTATCTGGCCTGGGCCTCCTTAAATGGAAAGCCTGGGGGGAAATCAGCCAGGCAGAAAATAGATTATTTCTACAGTCAGAAGTATTTCAGGGTGGTGAGGGTGGCATAGAAATGAGCCACAAGGTGACAGTCTAGAGAAGGAGGAAGATTCCATTACCTAGTTGCCTCTGGTATATGGTTTTTTCTTCATCACTCTAAATAACAGTCTCATCAAATAGTCATTGGGTATTTACTATGTATTCACATTGTGGTTGGTGCTAAGAATGGAAAAAATGTACAAGACAGTTCTTTTCAAGGAGTTGACAGTATAGTTGGAGATGAAAGAGTTAAAAGTGTGAAATCACTTCACATATATAAGAGTAGCATCCCCTTGAGACATGAAGGACATGAGACACTCCTTTCCTCCTCCCACTCTGTATACTCCCTATATATAATGACATTTTAAATGAACTTCCAAGTGAGAACTTCATGAATATATAATATAAAGAAGCAACTCCTGCCCATCAGTTTGCTTACCTTCTTGAAGTATAGGGTGATTTTCTGAGCTCTGAGGGGTTCATGGGGGGACTTATCCCCTGACCCCCAAGCCCTGTCCCCCTAACTGGCCATAAGTCCATTTCTTCCTGGACAAGCATGTGTTTGACTGACTCCTTGTTCTGTTTTTTTTAAGTGCAGGTTTGGTAAGATTTCTAAAGTAAACTCACCAATGTTCCTGGGCACCGGAATAGTAGGATGTTGGCTATAAGATCAGCTGCTGTTGTGTGGATTAGGCTGTATTTACCAGAGGAGAAATGTAAAGTAGTTAATAAGTAAATCTTACAAGGAAGTCATTAGCAAATGACCCAAGGTTTGAATAAAATTAGCCTCTCATTAGATGATTATTGTTTAAAATTAACTTTTTGTATGTGAGAATAAGACTGTTTGTTCCATAACTTGATTCATATTTGTACTTTGGGTATTTAAACTGCAGCCTTGCCAGCAGTTCTCCCTCACCCCAAACGGATTTGTGCTTCAGAAACTGAAAAACTGGTGTTCGATTCCCATATCGAGGAAATATACAGAGCAATAAATGAACCTTGGGCAAACTCTGAGGATAAGTAAAGTATGTGAATTTGCAAATAATAATAAAAGCTATCATTTGTATAGCACTTAACTACAATTATTATCTTATTTGATCCTCACAGACAACCCTGAGAAGTAGGTGCTATCATTTCCCCCATTTTACAGATAAGGAAACTCAGAAGCTATTAAGGAAAGAGAAGTTAAGTGACTTTCCCAGGGTCATATAGATCTGAGGCCGGGTCTGGTCAGGTCTTTCTGTTTCCAGGTCCTGCACTCTGTGTTTCCCAAATACTCCCATCTGCTAAAATTGCCAACCTCTGAGGGCTTGCACTAGTGGTGCTATGCTAGTGATAGACTTACATCATAGAATCATAAATCTAGAAAGAAAAGATCCTTCAGAGGTTATCTTTTCCAACATCTTCATTTTATAGATAAGAAAACTGAGGCTTAGGGAGGTTATGTGACACCTAAAATCATAGTCAGATCCTCTGACTCTAGAGTTGATACCAAACTGCCTTCTTAAACAGCTGAATGAATTGCACAATGTAACATGCATAATCTTAAGTAGGGTGAACTGCCTCACAGAATTCCACAGTACCCTCCCAAATTCCAGGAGAGGGAGCAGGTGGGGCAGTTAAGAATGTGGGTATAGGGGACAGCTGGGTAGCTCAATGGATTGAGAGCCAGGCCTAGAGACAGGAGGTCCTAGGTTCAAATCTGGCCTCAGACACTTCCCAGCTGTGTGACCCTGGGCAAGTCACTTGACCCCCATTGCCTACCCTTACCACTCTTCCACCTATAAGTCAATACACAGAAGTTAAGGGTTTAAAGTTAAAAAAAAAAATTAAAAAAAAAAAGAATGTGGGTATAAAAAAGCAGGACACCCAGCTTGGCAAACTCACTCCTTGGGGGCCAGAGGGAGCTGGGTGGCTGGAAGGGGGTAGGAATTACTTCTTTCTCAGTAGCTTAGTTTATCTCTAACCCAGAGAGCAGGGTGGTTTATTGCTGAATACTCCTTACTGACTCTATCCAGACTGTTTCCCAAAGGCTGTGAGCACTGTGACAAAACTTTGTAAGCAGTGTCCCAGCCAATCCCTCAACAATTACAGGTCTACGATCAAGATCATCTTTACCATCTTGGAATTGTTAATATTATATTTTAGGAGAAAGTTTAGATTGTGAGGGAGTTAGGGGAGAAATAGTTTTTTTCAGAGGCTTTCCCCTCTGGAAGGGATAGCTATTCTGACAGCACCTTGAAGATTTAGATAGATTTTTTTTTGTTTTTTTTAACATTTATTAATATACATTTTTAACATGGTTGCCTGATTCATACTCCTCTTATCCCCTTCACCCCCCCCCCGCCCTCCCCCCACCCATGGCCGATGCACATTTCCACTAGTTTTGTCATGTGTCCTTGATCAAGACCAATTTCCAAATTGTTGGTAGTTGCATTGGTGTGGTAGTTTCGAGTCCACATCCTCAATCACGTCCACCCCGACCCATGCGTTCAAGCAGTTGTTTTTCTTATATGTTTCCTCTCCTACAGTCCTTCCTCTGAATGTGGGTAGCATCTTTACCATAAATCCCTTGGAATTGTCCTGGGTCATTGTATTGCTGCTGGTACAGAAGCCCATTACATTTGATTTTACCACAGTATATCAGTCTCTGTGTACAATGTTCTTCTGGCTCTGCTCCTTTCGCTCTGCATCAGTTCCCGGAGGTCTCTCCAGTTCGCCTGGAACTCCTCCAGTTTATTATTCCTTTTAGCACAATAGTATTCCATCACCCGCATATACCACAGTTTGTTCAGCCATTCCCCAATTGAAAGACATCCCCTCCTTTTCCAATTTGTTGCCACCACAAAAAGCGCAGCTATAAATATTTTCATACAAGTCTGTTTATCTATGATCTCTTTGGGGTATAAACCCAGCAATGGTATGGCTGGATCAAAGGGCAGGCAGTCTTTTATAGCCCTTTGAGCATGATTCCAAATTGCCAGCCAGAAAGGCTGGATCAGTTCACAGCTCCACCAGCAATGCATTAATGTCCCAATTTTGCCACATCCCCTCCAGCATTCATTACTCTCCCCTTCTTTCATTTTAGCCAATCTGCTAGGTGTGAGGTGATACCTCAGAGTTGTTTTGATTTGCATTTCTCTAATTATTAGAGATTTGGAACACTTTCTCATGTGCTTATTGATACTTTTGATTTCTTTACCTGAAAATTGCCTATTCATGTCTCTTGCCCATTTATCAATTGGGGAATGGCTTGATTTTTTATACAATTGCTTTAACTCCTTGTATATTTGAGTAATTAGACCCCTGTCAGAGTTGATTTAGATAGATTTTTACCTCATCCTCAATCCTAGAACTTTTCCCTCCTTCTGTTTTCCCTGAATTAATAAATCCCTTCTCTTGTTCAGAGTGTGGGTATGAGGTGCTGTATTTTCAAGCTATATAAACCCAATTCAGACATTACCTAAGCTAAATCTCCATCCTGGCCAGATCCTGAGAGTAGCTATCTTCAGGAAAATTACTTGAAGACATCCTGAGCACTTTACCTATCTTGGGCTCTAAGGAATAAGTCTCCAACAGTGGAAGTTGCCAATTTCTGTGGGATTATTCCCTTTTTGCCAGCCAATTTAGCCCTGTGATAGTCAAGTCAGATAGCCTCCATTTCTGGAAAGAAAGAAATTCTGTTAATAACAGTTACCAGAAGCTGCAACTGCCTAAGGAGATGGAGGAGAAAGAATTCCATCCACTCACTCCCCTTCCCCTTGCTAGAGGTTTGCAGCCTGGGGCTTGGATCCTGCTGAGACTACATTGCTAACTGGACCCATTTTTACAACAAACAATAAGTATTGGGATACAGAAGTGGTTGGAATTATGGAATTATGGGACCAGAATTCTATCATTTTTTGGCAACAATTCAGAAAGCAATACTTTAATATACCTGTAATATCACTGAACACTTTCTATCAATAAAACCTCTGAAAAGATCTAAAATAACAAATAAAATATAATAATAATTATAAGAGCATTTATAAAGGCTATCTTTAAAATATAAAAGATAAAGATAAAGGCTTTTTGATTGATTTTTTAGAATGGTGCTTTATTCATTTTAATTCAATTCAACAAACATTTGCCAAACATTAGTTATCATACTGGGATATAAAATCCTTGCCCTGAAGAGGCTTACATTCTATAATTTTTTAGAAAATTATTTGAGAAAATAATTTTCTTAAATATATAACTAGGAAAGTTTATTTATTAAGAAGTTACAATTGTAGCCTAGATACCATAGGGTATACATCCTTCTATCTGTATTTCAGCTGGCCAACCCGAATATCTGTTTTTGGTGTTATCAGAATGGTTGATCTGTTTAAAAAGAAAATGTACACACTCATTTATTTATTTAACAAATATTTACTTGGTGCCTATTCAGTGAAGAGCAGCATATATAATTTCTTAGGAGAGGATTTTCTATTGGCAACTGAATTATCATCATTATGTTGTTAGTGTGAGAATTTATTTTTTATATACTATATTATTTTTCATATCAGGGTCCTGGATTATAAAGGCTACATTAGGGATAATTTCTGAGACCTGGTTCCATTCAGTCTATAGATTTTTGCATTCTCTTTGAAATGAAGAATGCGGCCCTTTTATAGACTTGGGCTGACTACAAAAGTTCTATAATAATATCTTTCCTACAGATGAGTGAATCCTTAACTTTTAATTAGCTATCTCCAGTTAAATGTGTCTTGGTATATTCAAAGAAGGGGCTGAATTATGAACTCCCCAAAATGTATATGTATACTTGTTTCAAATTTTTTCCATCTGTCTTATGATGATTGAGAGAGTCATCTGACCACAATTAGGATGTCTTGACCACTCAATTAATAAATTATTTTAAAAATTAAAAAATTGGTCTCAAGTTTATTTTAATTGCTTTACTGGAAATAATCAGATGATGCTTGAATTCAATTAATAGAACACCTTTTGATTACCTATTCTGTGTAAGGAACTGTGTGGAACATGGTGGAAGATACAAAGATGAATTACACTGTTAGAAAACTAAGTTTTAGGTCTGGTTCTGTTCCTGATTATCAGTACAATCTTGGTCAAATGACTTCCCATTTTTGACCCTTTGCTTCCTCAGATGTAAAATAAATGGATTTCAATAGAATATTTTGAAGGTCCCTTCTAGGCTATAACTTTCTATTTATAGAATAACACATACTGTACTTTAAAATATGCTCTACTTTAAAAAACAGGTATAATAAAAATCTAAAATTTTTAGGAGAGGGCAGGACAAAACTTAAGAATACTGAATAATCAAATTTGGCTAATGAGTGCAGTAACAAAAATAAGGTACATTGGAAGTAAGGAATATCAGGCTATTTGAAAGGAGTGGAATTATATATATTCCTAATATTCTTATATATCAGGAAGATTGTTTTGGCAACAATAACAAAATATATGGTGTGTAGTAGCAAGACACTGGAGGGACAGTTACGGGCTCTGATTATTTTAATGAAGACTTGAATTAGACAGGAAATAGAGAAGAAAGAAAGGGAAAGAGGAGATCTTTTAGAAGTGGAATTGATAAGACTTAGCAATTAAGGTTCTAAGAGTAGATCCAAGGATGAGAGGGAAGAAATAAGGATGACTCTGAAGTTATAAGTCTGGATAACTCAAACTTACATCACCAATTTCCAGTTGGACATTTTAATAGTTATATAAACAGTAGGCATTTTAAATTCAGCATAATCTAGAACAGAACTCATTATCTGTCCCCCTATAACCTCTCCTCTCCAGAACTTTACTACTACTTTTGAGGGCACTGTCATTCTGCTTGTTGCTCAGGTTTGCAACCTTGGGTCATCTTTTAAGTCATTTACCACATATATCCAATTAGTTGTGAAATACTGTCATTTCTACTTGTATAAAACCCTTTTATAACCAGTCCTCTTTTATCCAAGTAAGAAGTCACTACCATAATCGCATTCAACAAAGGGCAGCAGAAAGAAACATTAAAAATTAATTGGAAACTAAATAATCTTATCTTAAAGAACAAATGGGTCAAAGAACAAATTATAGAAACAATCAACAATTACATTAAAGAAAATGTCAATGAGGAAACAACATACTAAAATTCAGCCAAAGTGGTACTTAGGGAAAAATTTATCTCTAAATGCTTACATCAATAAAATAGAAAAAGAGTAGATCAATGAATTGGACATGCAATTAAAAAAAAACCTAGAAAAAAAAACAAATTAAAAATCACCAATTAAATCTGAAATTGAAATCCTGAAAATCAAGGGAGAGATTAATAAAAGTGAAAGTAAAAAATGAATTAATAAATAAGACAAGGAGCTGATTCTATGAAAAAAAAGAGAAAAAATAAAAGAAAATAGATAATTTGATTAAAAAAAGAAAAAACCAAACTGCTAGTGCTAAAAATGAAAAAAGTGAATTCATAACCAATACTGGGTATTGGTTCCAAGGCAGAAGAGCAATAAGGGCTAGGCAATAGAGGTTAAGTGACTTGCTTAGGGTCACACAACTAGGAATTGCTTGAGGCCAAATCTGAACTCAGGACCTTCTGCCTCTAGGCATGGCTCTCAATCCTCTGAGCCACCTACTTGCCTCTAGCAAGCATTATCTTTAATGGGAATAAACTAAAGCCCTTCCCAATAAGATCAGGGGTGAGGAAAGTAAGCCTATTATCACTGCTACTATTTAATATTGTATTAGAAATGGCAATAAGAGCAGAAAAGGAAATTGAAGACAAATATCAAACTACCCAAAAATTATGTCATAGAGTTATAAAGAATAATAACAAAATTTATCTGGAAGAATAAAAGGTCAAGAATATCAACGCAACCAATAAAAAAAATATGAAAGAAAGAAGCCTAGTTCTACCAGATTTCAAACTATAATGAATAGTTTGAAATCAAAATGATCTGACACTGGCTAAGAAATAGATTGTGGTTTAATGGAACAGATTAGGTTATCAACACACATTAGTTAATGTCTATAAAACTTCCTGTTTAAGAAATCCAAAGATCCAAGCTTTTGGGGAAAGAACTCACTATCTGACAAAAACTGCTTGGAAAACAAGAAAACATCAAGGCAGAAACTAGGTATGGATCAACATTTCACACCATATGCCAGAACAAAGTGAAATTTGATCTAGAAATAAAGGATGTTACACCTAAACAAATTAAGGGACTATGGAAAAATTTACCTATCAGATTTTTGGAGAAGATAAGGGAAGAATTTATGACTAAACAAGACATAGAGAATATTATGAAAAAGGAAATGGATAATTTTGATTGCATTAAGTTAAAAAGGTTTTGTACTAACAAAACCATTGAAACCAAGATTAAAAGAGAAACAACAAATTTGGGGAAAAAATATTTTAAGTGTCTCTGACAAATGCTTCATTTCTCAAATATATAGAGAACTGAGTCAAATTTATAAGAATACAAAACATTCCCAAATTGAAAAATAGTCAAAGGATATGAACAGACAATTTTCAGAGGAAGAAATTAAAGCTATCTATAGCATATGAAAATCACTACTGATTAGAGAAATGCAAATTGAAACAACTCTAGGAAAATGATGAATGTTGGTAAGGATGTGGGAAAATTGGAACACTAATGCAGTTAATGGAATTATTAACTGATGCAACCATTCTGGAGAGCAATAAGGAACCAGGCTCAAAGGGCCATAAACTTATGTATATGTACTCTTTGATCCAGAAATACCACTACTGAGTCTGTATCCCAAAGAGATCAGAGATAAGGGAAAAGATCTACCTGTACCAAAATATTTATAGCAGCTCTTTTTGTAGTGGCAAAGAATTGGAAACTGAAAAGTTTGTCCATCATTTGAGAAATGGATGGGCAAGTTGTTGTATATGGTTATAATATTTGGCACTTGGAATTTCTCAAAATTTGGTATTATTCTAGGCAACTAGGTGGTATAGAGGATATTATATTGATCTTGAAGTCAGGAGGGCCTGAGTTCAGATTTTCCCAAGACATTTATAGCTATCTATACTCTATATATCTATACTCTATAGTCACTTAAATTCTTCCTATCTCAGTTTCTTCACTTGTAAAGTGGGTATAATAAATACCATTTACTTCACACACTTGTTTTAAGAGTTGAATGCAATAACATTTTATATAAAGTGCTTTACAATCTGTAGAGCACTATAAAAATACTATTCATTATTGTTGTGATTGCTATTATTATTGACAAATTTATTATTATCATCCTGCCTTTCTAATCTTCCTATACGTTGAACTTTATGATCTATCTTTATTAGTTTTCTTGCTCTTCCTCACATAGGACACTAGCTCCCATTTTTGTGCTTTTGCCCTGGTTGTCCTCCATCCTAGAATGCACTCCTTTATTACCTTCCCCCCTTTAAAACTCCATGTATCTTTCAAAACTCACCTTAACTGCAGCCTTCTTATTGTTTTTCAGTAATTTATTCATGTATGTCTCTTCATCACTCCCCAGAACATGTATATTAAGGCCTTCTACCCTCCACTTGTAAGAAGGAATTCTTTATTCTTTTTTTAATTTAATGGGGGCCCTGGAGGTACTCTTACCAAGGAGATGTGCAGGGATTAACAAGACCACAGTGACAGAAAGTAGGAACCAGGGAGCCCCTTGCTGGCCCAGGGTCAGTTGGTCAGAGTTGTCAGTGGCTGTCTGGCAGTTATGAGGAAGTTGGCTGCTGGGTGTGAATTGGTCAGTGGGGGTTGGTTGCTGGTGGTGTGGGTTGGTGATTAGTTGGTGGTTGGTATTTAGTTGCTGGAATATAAAGGCAGGCCTGAGCTTACTGAGAGGGCTTTTGGCTTTAGCCTTTAGAGGTCTTTTTGCTTTTTGGGGTTTTGACTTTCGGTTGGGGCTGTTAGGTTTTTTCCCCTTCCTTGAACTTTTTGGATGGTGGCTGGTTTTCGTTGACAGACCTAATTGGGGTTGGATTAAACACTGATTGGGTTGGTTTTGATTGGGCTGGATTGGGTTGGAACTTTGTGGGGTCCTTGTTATTAGTGGAAGTTACAGGCAGTTATAGGTAAATATAGGCAGTTTTAGATAGTAATTATAGGCAGTTATAGATAGTTATAGGATAATTAGTATAGACATTAGGAAATTTCTTTCTCTACCTCTTTCCTATATTTCTCTTCTTTACTATATGAATTTTACTATATTCTTTATTATCTCTATTCTAATTAAACTAAATTGTTAATTGTTAAAAGCTGCTAAAAGTTTTCTTTTTTCTGGCTTAAAGGGTTAATATTAATTTACAACTCTACTATATTCTCATTAAAACTTAAATTATTAAAAGCTGCTCTCTTATTTTGTCAAAACCCCTATTTTAGCCCTTACACTCTATTGCCCTAAATCTCTCCAAACTTATGTTCTTACTTCCATGACTATCTATCCATCTCATCCTCTGCCATCCCATTCTCCTTTTACCTTCAATCTTTCCCAACACCAGGATCCTTCCACTTAGTCAAAGGTGTCTAACAACATTGAAGACAACATCATGCTGAAGAGCATGGGAGCAAGCACACTATCCTACTTGACTCCAGTGGTGATTGCAAAGCATGCAGAGCATTGTCTTTTATCCAGAACCCATTAGACTATGCCATCATGAAACTGACATAGAATTCTGATTAACTTATTCAGACGACCTAATTTCACCAAGACTTTCCATAGACCCTCACTGCTGACAGTTTTCAGTGGCTAGATTCACAAAATTGTATACTGATCTCCATTCTGCTCCCGGCATTTCTCCTGAAGTTGCCAGACAGGAAACACCATGCTAACAATTCCATGGCCCTTTTTAAAGCCATGCTGACTCTTGCATAGGCGACCATCTTCCAGATAATTAGTCAGCTAATTAAGGACTCTGGCAAGAATTTTTTCATCAGTGACTAGAAGAGCAATCCCCTTATGATTGTCACAGGGTAACCTGTTTCCTTTTCCTTTATAGAGATGGACAATCAATGCATCTTTATACTCCTGGGATGCCTAACTCTTACCATGTAATCTGGAAGATTTCAGTCAACTTTTGTATGAGCAATGGATACCCTGCCATGTAGATCTCTTTTGGGATGGAATCACTGCCAGGTGCTTTGCCACTCAAGATCTTGATGGTATTCAATACCTCTTCTTCAGTTGGAAGTTCAACTATAGAGGAATTGATTATAACCTGAGCTATATGATCAATGGCTACAGCATTGGTTGATGACAGTCTGTTAAGAACACTATGGAAGAACTCAGTGTATATCTCCAGGGTCATGTCCTTATCATTGAATTTCCCCCCTATTTTTTTCAAATCAGTTCTGATGCATATAGGTGAATTGGCTGAGATGACCAAATGTGGTGTTGTATATTAAATCTCTGAAAGCTGATCACTTTTCTTCTCCTACCTTATTGCTGACTCTTTGCTAACTCAGCATTCCCTGCAGGTGAGTGCACTGTGCTCTCACAGAGAAATTCTCTCGCCTGTTAATGTTAAATCTTTTTATAGTCATCTTGCCTTGGAGTCACTGTTTTTGCTGAATTCAAATGTTTAGCTTGGAAGGGATGAGCCTGTGATCAGACCCATACTCTGCTCTACACATTGCCTTTCTCACTCTCACATCCTGCTGGTCTCTTCTGACAATGATGTAGTCAATTAAATGCATGTCTTTGCTACTAGGATACATTAATTACATTTTATTGAAGTTAAGTAGGTGGAAGCCAACATTGGTGATGAGAAAGTCATAAGACATATGTCCTCAGTAGTGACTGTTGCTGTTGCTCAGGGGTCAGTAACGTATGGCTCTCGAGCCATATCTGGCTCTTTTGAGGGCCAGATATGGCTTTTTCTGCAGGAGCCATAAAGTCATTTTTTTTTTCAGGCGCTGTTACAGGAGCGCACTGTGAGCACTGTACGGCTCTTACGAAATTACATTTTAAAAAATGTGGCGTTTATGGCTCTCATGGCCAAAAAGTTTGCCGACCCCTGCTATTGCTATTTCCAGTGAGCAGCTTAGAGTGAAACAATGCTGACAATAAAGGCTAGCTTACTGAAGTCAGATACAGTTTTTTCTGGAGTTCCCATTATGGTGAAGAGTGTTGTGAAACAGGTGTAGTTTTCGCAATCATTTCTAATATATTCATCAAGATTGTATGCCACCCAAAAGGAGTGAATTTGATTGTCACTTGCAAGAAAGTGCCACACTACCACCATCAGTGATGAATCTTGACAAGGCCAATGAACAGTTCTATGAAGGCTCATAATTAATTGCTGAAATGGATTAAGCTAATAATTGTGGCCAACTTTAACACCAGAGTAGGCACAGACTATCAGACATGGCAGAGAGTCCTTACAAAGAATATAGTCTTGACTCTTAGAGAATGGAGCAAGAAAAGATGAGGCTACTCAATTGCTATAGCTAGTCTTAGTTTTAATGTAATAGAAGGCTAGGGGACGTGATATAAATTTAGCTGAGCTAATCTTGAAAGATGATACTATTAAAGTGCTACACACAATATGCCAGCAAATTTGGACAACTCAGTGACCATTGGATTGGAAAAGATCACCTTATATCCCAATCCTGAAAAAGGGCAGTACCAAAAAAAGTTTCAAATTATTGAACTTATGCAAGCTAAGTTTCAGCAATATGTGAAAGGGAGAAAGGGAGGCTTGTTTTTGAAGCAGAAGAGTAACTAGAGACCAAACTCAACATTTGCTGAATTATGGAGAAAGCAAGGGAGTTCCAGAAAAACAGACTTTTGTTTCAATGAATACACTAAAGTTTTTGATTTGTGTGAATCACAACAAAATGTAAATCCTCAAAAAGAAAAGATCATCTTACTTGCCTTCTGAGGAACCTGCACTGCAGGTTAAGAAGTAACAGCTAGAACTGAACATGGAACAACTGATTATTTCAAGAATGGGAAAGGAGTACAACGAGACTGTACATAGTCACCTTATTGATTTAACTTACATACAGCGCATATCATATGAAATGTCAGGTTGAACACACCAAAAGCTGGTATTAAGGTTTCTGGGAGAAATCTCAATGATTTCAGATATATAGATCATACCACTCTGATGGTAGAAAGTGGAGAGAAATAAGGAAGCTTCTTGGTGAGGCTGAAAGAGGAGAGTGTAAATGTTGGCTTGAAGCTTAACATAGAAAAACTAAGATCATGGCTATAGGTCCCATAACTTTCTGGCAAAAAGAAAAAAATGGAAGCAGTGTCAGATTTTATATTTTTGGGCTCAAAAATTGCTGTTGATAGTGACCATAGCCATGAAATTAAAAAAAAAAAGCTTGCTCCTTGGAAGAAAAACTATGGCAAATCTAGAGAGCATATTAAACAGTAGAGCCATTACCTTGCCATATAGTCAAAGATATCATTTTTCAATGCAATGTATGCTTGTGAGAATTGGACTATAAGGAAAGATGGGCAACAAAGAAATGATGCTTTCAAATTGTGGTGCTGGGAGAAATTTTGAGAATCCCTTGGATATCAGGAGATCAAATCAGTCAAAACTTAAAGAAATTAATTCAGACTATTCTCTGGAAGGTCAAATACTAAACCTGAATCTTAAATATTTTGGCCACATGAGAAGATAGGACTTTTTGGGAAAGACCCTGATGTTGGGAAAAATTGATGGCAAAAGAAGAAGGGGATGGCAGAGGATGAAATGGATAGATAGTGCAACAAACATGAGCTTGGATAAACTTGGGGAGATAGTGGAGGATAGAAGAGTTTAATGTGCTGTGATTCATGGGGTCATGAAGAGCTGGACATGATTGAATGACCAAATGACAACAGATCACCAGTACTTGAGATGAAAATTGAATGGTGAAGTTATCCATAGGGTAGTAAAAACTTTCTTGTTCTCTTTGAACAAAATGAAGTCCAGATAGAATATTTGACTTTTGTAGATACTTAAGAAATTGAAACTCTAGGAAAATTAGCCATGGCAAAGTAGAAATACAGTAGCACTTGGAATCTAAAGTTGTTTGATTTTGAACAAATCATTTAGATCTTTATGTGTTTCCAGTTTCTCATCAAGACAATAATTACTGCCCCTCTCCTTCTACAATTCTTTCTACTTTATCTCTGCTCTATGGTACCAGATTTTATATATATATATATATATATATATACATATATATATATATAGGAGAAAATTGCATATATATTAGGATGGAGAAAATTGCATATATGTATATATGCAATTTTCTCCCTCCCACTTCTCCATTAAAAATTCTCTTGATCAGGAAAAAAAAAGCGATAACAATAAATATCAACTGCCAAGTCTGTTGAGAAAATAAAATTAGATAAAGAATGTTAAAACTGTGTAGAACCACAAAATACTATATAAATGTAAGCTACTAAATTTTTTCTTATTATATTTCTTTGTGTTTATTTTGCCAAGGAACTGGGGGAGTAGTGGCACAAATTAATGACATATTATAACATTTTATTGACATTTTTGTATAAAAGATGATTAGCAACAAACAAAAAAATACCTTTTCTCTTTGAATATCTTCAGGGAAATCAATACCTTTTCCTCCAAGAAATACCCAACTTGATCTGAATTTTATATTTTTAATTTCTTTACTGCCCAAATCTTCAATGGCATTTTTGGCATCATCCATTAATCTACATGGTAAGGAGAAAAACATGTTATCATTGTTGTGAGGAGGATTACTTAGTTATTAGTTAGGAGACCTAACAGGAAGGGCTAGAGAATTCCAAATGGAATGGGGAAGCAGGAAGTGGCTTGCTCTCTCTGAGATAGACTCCATGGTGGTTGGGACAAGCTGTAACTGACCCTGGGAGACCTCAGAGGTAGTGGAGTTGTACCCTGATTCCCTGGAATCTTGGAAAGTGGTGAAGGTTGAAAGCAGAAGACTTCAATCTTGCAAAACAACACTGAGTAGGGAAGTGTTCTGTGATCTGGTGGACAGCTTACAGACTTCACTCACTATCTGGCTACTTTGGATCATCAGTTCTGGAGGAGTTGGTTCCTGGCATCCTGAAACATCCCTGGAATAGTTGTGAGATCCCAAGTTCAAGCCTTCTTCCCCAGGTTCTTAGCCAAGCTGTCAAAGCCTGGCAGAAGCCAGGTTGGCTAGGGATCTTACCCTTTTTGACTCCAGTCCTGGGTTGTTAGTCATAGTTTACCTAACCCCCTTTCTAATCCCCTCTTATTATAATTAAACTGATTCCCTGTGTGTTTTTAGTAATTTAAAGTCCTCACTGTGTGTATGCAATAATCTGAATTTATTCCAGGCTGGGTGGGGTTGAGTGACATTTGGTCAGGCTTAATTGCCATTTCAGTCAATGGACTTCCCCTTATAGTTAAACCTGGTTCCCTAGCTTGTAAAGTCTTTCCCATTGTCCCTTCCTGTCTCCTATCCACCCCACAGAGCCCATATTTAATATTTGTCATCTTCTCTGGTTTTTCCCCATATATCATTTAAAATTTGGGATAGAAAGCACTTTATTCCAGAAGAAACTGAAGAGATGTATCCTAAGAATTTGTAGTTAATTGTATTTATTGTTCATTGAAGTTTACTAAACTTTTATTCTTTATATAATGAAATCAGCTTTCATGGTCTTTTTTCATTAAGATAGCAATATAATATTGTTTACATTTCAGTCGTCATTACCTACATGATATTCTATCTCCTGCAGTTTCAGTTCCTAATTGACAAGGGTAAACTCAAGCATATAAATGTCCCATTCCTTCCTTTTTTGTCAGAGGAAGAGGTTGTTGATCTCATCCCTTCTCATTTTTTCCAAAAATTATCACTATCATTCATTGTTAATACCTCTCTCTCAATTGGCTCCTTGATAGCATTGGAGAGTAGTTTCACTAATCAATTTCTTTTAGCTCTATTATATCTCTCTCCTTCCATGGCCAGAATTCTTGAAAAAAATTATTTAATGCTTCTACTTTCTCTCAATACTCTTCTCAGTTCTTTGTAGTCTGTTTTCAGTTCTTCAATGACATCATTCAACTGAAATGATTCTAAATTTCCAGTGACCTCATAATCACCAAATTCAATAGCTCTATTTCAGTCCTCACTCGCTTTAATTTTTCTGTAATATTTTCTTCTTCTTTGGAAAACTTCTTTTATTTTTTATGTGCTATAATTCTTTTTTGTTTGTTACAAAGATATTTAATTTTAACAATTACATTATAACAACACATTTCCATATAAGTTACCTAAAGTTATATTATCTGAATTGTGTCCCTTCCTACCTTCCTTCCCCCTTCCTTGAGCTTTCAAGCAATTCAATCTGGGTTATACATGTATTATCCACAAAATGTATTTCCATATTGTTCATTTTTGTAAGAGAATAATCATATAAAACCACTAACCCCAAATAAAAACCCTGTTATAGAGAACTTTATATGTTAAAGAGTGTTTCTTAATCTCTCCCTCTCTCTTTAAGAGGCAAGGGAGCAGGTAACATTTAGCAGTAAGAGTCAGTTAACTAACAGTTAACTAACAGCCTGCTGAAGATTCCATTACCTAGGAGACGAAGTAGACACATAAGAGAAAGTGACAGTTGGAAGAGGCTTTTTTTTTCCCTCTAGGTCCCCTGAGGAGAGGAGTGTGTAGCTTGTTCTCTCTGAGACTGGCAGTTTTTTCGAACTGACAGTTGGAGATAAGAGAAAAGGATATGGGGGGAAGCTGGGTAGCTCAATGGATTGAAAATCAGGCTTAGAGACGGGAGGTCTTAGGTTCAAATCCGGCCTCAGACACTTCCCAGCTGTGTGACCCTGGGCAAGTTACTTGAACCCCCATTGCCCACCCTTACCACTCTTCCACCTATGAGCCAATACATAGAAGTTAAGGGTTTAAAAAAAAAAAAGAAATGGATTTTAAAGCCTTAACAGCGTTATTAATTAGTGATTAGCTTAGGCAGGTAGTTAGATAGTGGGCAAATCATTAGATAGTGTAGAGAAGTTTAGGCCTAGGCATGGCCCAAGCACAGTGATGGGCAAATGATTCCCCACGGGCCAGATCCAGGTCATAGTTTGCCCATCACTGCCTTAAGCAATTCCCTAATCACTATATCTGGATGTGGGGGCGTAGTGCAGTGGTTCCCAAACTTTTTTGGTCTACTGCCCCCTTTCCAGAAAAAATATTACTTAGCCCCCTGGAAATTAAATTTTTTTTTTCAAGATTTTTTTGTTGTTGTTGTTTAAACCCTTAACTTCTGTGTATTGTCTCATAGGTGGAAGATTGGTAAGGGTGGGCAATGGGGGTCAAGTGACTTGCCCAGGGTCACACAGCTGGGAAGTGTCTGAGGCCAGATTTGAACCTAGGACCTCCTGTCTCTAGGCCTGACTCTCAATCCACTGAGCTACCCAGCTGCCCTGGAAATTAAATTTTTAAAAATTTTAATAGCAATTAATAGGAAAGATAAATGCACCTGTGGCCATCACTGCCCCCCCTTCCCCGGATTGCTGCAGCACCCACCAGGAGGTGGTAGCACCCACTTTGGGAATCACTGGTGGAGTGATTAGGGAATTTGTTTTTCTCTGCTAACATTACAGAAACCATCATTATTACTTGCCTTGACCATTCTAGTTATCTCCTAAGAGGTTATCTCATCTCTAATCTCTTTAAACTATTATCAGATACCTTCCTTTTGTATAGATTTCATTCTGTCACTCAGCTGTGCAACTCCCTGCAACATCTTCCCTATTTTAAAATTAAATTCAAATGTCCTAATACAAAATTGTGGTAAGTGCTTTGGTGTCTTTGCTCATACTATTTTTTTTCTTTTTCTTTTCTTTTTCTTTTTTCCATTTAATAATTTTTATTTTTCAGAAAAATTAACATGGTTACATGATTCATGCTCTTACTTTCCCCTTCACCCCCTGACTCTCCCCCCGCCCATCATAGCCGATGTGCATTTCCACTGGTTTTAACATGTGTCATTGATCAAGACCTATTTCCAAATTGTTGATAGTTGCATTGGAGTGTTAGTTTCGAGTCTACCTCCCCAATCATGTCTGCCTCAACCCATGTGTTGAAGCAGTTGATTTTCTTTTCTTTTTCCACTCCTGCAGTTCTTCCTCTGAATGTGGGTAGTGTTCTTTACCATAAGTTCCTCAGAACTGTCCTGGGTCATTGCATTGCTGCTAGCACAGAAGTCCATTACATTTGATTTTATCACAGTGTATTGGTCTCTGTGTACAATGTTCTTCTGACTCTGCTCTTTTTGCTCTGAATCAACTCCTGGAGGTCTTTCCAGTTCACATGGAATTCCTTCAGTTAATTATTCCTTTGAGCACAATAATATTCCATCACCAGCATATACCACAATTTGTTAAACCATTCCCCAATTGAAGGGCATACCCTCATTTTCCAGTTTTTTGCCACCACAAAAAGCACAGCTATAAATATTTTTGTACAAGTCTGTTTATCTATGATCTCTTTGGGGTACAACCCCAACAATGGTATGGCTGGATCAAAGGGCAGGCATTCTTCTATAGCCCTTTGAGCATAGTTCCAAATTGCCATCCAGAATGGTTGGATCAGTTCACAACTCCACCAGCAATGCATTAATGTCCCAATTTTGCCACATCCCCTCCAAAATTCATTGCTCTCCCCTTCTCTCATTTTAGCCAATCTGCTAGGTGTAAGATGATACCTCAGAGTTGTTTTGATTTACATTTCTCTAATAATTAGAGATTTAGACCACTTTCTCATGTGCTTATTGATACTTTTGACTTCTTTATGTGAAAATTGCCTATTCATGTCCCTTGCCCATTTATTGATTGGGGATTGGCTTGATGTTTTATACAATTGATTTAACTCCTTGTATATTTGAGTAATTAGTCCCCTGTCAGAGTTTTTTGTTATAAAGATTTTTTTCCCAATTTGTTGTTTCCCTTCTCATTTTGACTACATTGTTTTTGTTTGTACAAAAGCTTTTTAGTTGGATATAATCAAAATTATTTATTTTACATTCTGTAATTTTCTCTAACTCTTGCTTGGTTTTAAAATCTTTCCTTTCCCAGAGATCTGACAAGTATACTATTCTGTGTTCACTTAACTTATTTATAGTTTCCCTCTTTATATTCAAGTCATTTACCCATTCTGAATTTATCTTGGTGTAGGGTGTGAGATGTTGATCTAAAACTATTCTCTCCCATATTGTTTTCCAAATTTCCCAGCAGTTTTTGTTAAATAGTGGATTTTTGTTCCAAAAGTTTGGCTCTTTGGGTTTATCATACACTGTCTTGCTGAAGTCACTTACTCCAAGTCTATTCCACTGATCCTCCCTTCTGCCTCTTAGCCAGTACCATACTATTTTGATGACTGCTGCTTTATAGTATAGTTTAATATCTGACACTGCTAAATCACCTTCCTTCACATTTTTTTTCGTTATTTCCTTTGATATTCTTGATATTTTGTTATTCCAAATGAACTTTGTTATAGTTTTTTCTAATTCAGTAAAAAAGTTTTTTGGTAGTTTAATAGGTATGGCGCTAAATAGGTAAATTAATTTGGGTAGAATGGTCATTTTTATTATGTTAGCTCGTCCTACCTATAAGCTATCAATGTTTTTTCCAATTGTTTAGATCTAGTTTTATTTGTTTGGAAAGTGTTTTGTAGTTGTTTTTGTATAATTCCTGTGTTTGTTTTGGTAGATAGATTCCTAAGTATTTTATATTGTGTAGTGTGATTTTAAATGGTGTTTCTCTTTCTAACTCTTGCTTCTGTGATGTTTTGGAAATATATAGAAATGCTGATGATTTATGTGCATTTATTTTGTATCCTACAATTTGCTAAAGTTGTTGATTATTTCTACAAGCTTCTTAGTTGATTCTCTAGGATTTTTTTTAAGTAGACCATCATATCATCTGCAAAGAGTGATAGCTTAGTCTCCTCGTTGCCTATTTTGATACCTTCAATTTCTTTTTCTCCTCTAATTGCTACTGCTAGTGTTTCTAGTACAATGTTAAATTGTAGAGGTGATAATGGGCATCCTTGTTTCACTCCTGATCTTATTGGGAAGGCTTCTAATTTATCCCCATTACATATGATGCTTGTTGATGGTTTTAGATATGTACTGTTTATTATTTTTAGGAAAGGACCTTCTATTCCTATACTTTCCAGTGTTTTCAATAGGAATGGATGTTGTATTTTGTCAAAGGCTTTTTCAGCATCTATTGAGATAATCATGTGATTTTTGTTTGTTAGATTGTTGATATGGTCAATTATGTGGATGGTTTTCCTAATGTTGAACCATCTTTGCATTCCTGGTATAAATCCCACCTAATACTCTTGATCACTTGCTGGAGTCTCTTTGCTAGTATTCTATTTAAGATTTTTGCATCTATGTTCATTAGGGAGATTGGTCTGTAGTTTTCTTTTTTCTGTTTTGGATCTACCTGGCTTTGGAATCAGTACCATATTTGTGTCATAAAAGGAGTTTGGTAGGACTCCTTCTTTGCTTATTATTTCAAATAATTTGTATAGTATTGGGATTAGTTGTTCTTTGAATGTTTGATAGAATTCACTTGTGAATCCATCAGGCCCTGGTGATTTTTACTTAGGGAGTTGTTTGATGGCTTGTTCAATTTCTTTTTCTGATATGAGATTATTTAGGTATTCTGTTTCTTCTGCTGTTAATCTAGGCGATTTATATTTTTGTAAATATTCATCCATATTACCTAGATTGCTATATTTATTGCCATATAATTGGGCAAAATAGTTTTTAATGATTGCCTTAATTTCCTCTTCATTGGAGGTCAGGTCTCCCTTTTCATCTTTGATACTGTCAATTTGGTTTTCTTCTTTCCTTTTTTTTATTAGATTGACCAGTGCTTTGTCTATTTTATCTGTTTTTTCAAAATATGAGCTTCTAGTCTTATTTATTAATTCAATAGTTCTTTTACTTTTGATTTTATTAATTTCTCCCTTGATTTTTAATATTTCTAATTTAGTTTTTATCTGGGGATTTTTAATTTTCTCGCTTTCAAGTTTTTTAAGTTGCATGCCCAATTCATTAATCTCTGCCCTCCCTAATTTGTTAATATATGCACTCAAGGATATAAATTTCCCCCTGAGTACTGCCTTGGCTGCATCCCACAGAGTTTGGTAGGATGTCTCATCATTGTCATTCTCTTCAATGAAATTGTTGATTGTTTCTATGATTTCTTCTTTGACTAACTGGTTTTGGAGAATCATATTATTTAATTTCCAATTAGTTTTTGATTTACCTGTCCAGGTGCCCTGACTAATTATTAATTTTATCTCATTATGATCTGAGAAGGTTACATTCATTATTTCTACTCTTTTGCATTTGTTTGCAATGTTTCTATGCCCTATTACATGGTCAATGTTTGTGAATGTACCGTGTGCAGCTGAAAAGAAAGTGTATTCCTTTTTGTCCCTATTTATTTTTCTTCACATATCTATTAAATCTAATTTTTCTAGGATTTCATTCACCTCTCTTACCTCCTTCTTATTTATTTTTTGGTTTGATTTATCTAGATCTGAAAGAGGAATATTTAGATCTCCCACTATTATGGTTTTACTATCAATTTCCTTCTTGAGCTCTGCCAGTTTCTCCTTTATGAATTTGGACGCTATGCCATTTGGTGCATGCACTGTTATTTCCTTATTGTCTATACTGCCTTTAATCAAGATTTAATTACCTTCCCTATCTTTTTTAATCATATTTATTTTTACTTTGGCTTTGTCAGAAATCATAATCGCCATTCTTGCCTTCTTTTTCTCATTTAAAGACCAAAAGATTTTGCTCAAGCCCTTTACCTTAAACCTGTGTATGTCCACCTGCCTCACATGTGTTTCTTGTAGACAACATATGGTAGGATTTTGGTTTCTAATCCACTCTGCTATTTGCTTCCTTTTTATGGGCGAGTTCATCCCATTCACATTCAGAGTTATAATTATTAGTTGTGTATTCCCCGACATTTTGGTATCCTCTCCTATTTCTACCCCTTCATCTTACTCTATTTCCTTTTAAACCTGTGGTTTGTTTTAGACCAGTCCCCTTGTCCCCTCCCTTGATTTACTTCCCTTTCCACCCCCTCCCTTGTTATTCCCCTCTTTTTTATTTTTAAGGTCTAATGAATTCCCTCCCCCTTCTTCTCCTTTTTTGACCTCCCCACTCCCCTGCTCCCCTTGGCTTATCCCTTCTGACTTTCTCAGTAGGGTTAGATAGAGTTCTATATCCCAATGGATATAGCTACTCTTCCCTCTCAGGGTTAATTCCACTGAGGGTAAGGTTTAAATATTACCTCTTAATGCTTCCTCTCCTTCTTACAATAGTATTCATCCCCTCTCCTTCCCATGCCCTCTTTGTATGTAACAGAATATCCTATTTTTCTTATTCATTCAATTTTCTCTTGGTGTCCTCTTCTATTTGCCCCCCTCTTTCCCACCCCCATATCATCTTAGACCATATAGTACTCCTACCTCTCCCTATGAATAATTCTTCTAATTATTATAATAGTGAAAACTATAATAGTGATTAGAGTTCACTACAGAGAATTACATATAACATTTCTCCACATAGGAACACAAATAATTAAATCTTATTGAAGCCCTTAAAGAGGCAAATTTAAAAAAAATAAGAGTTTTCTTTCTTTCCCCTCTGTTTCTTATTTACCTTTTCATATTTCTCTTGATTTTTGTGGTTGGATATTGAACTTTCCATTTAGTCCTGGTCTTTTCTGTGCAAATACTTGGAAATCTTCTATCTTGTTGAATGCCCATACTTTCCCCTGGAAGTATACAGTCAGTTTTGATGGATAAGTAATCCTTGGTTGTAGACCCAGTTCGCTTGCCTTTCTGAATATCATATTCCAAGCCTTGCAGTCTTTTAGCGTGGAGGCTGCCAGATCCTGTGTGATCCTGATTGGTGCTCCTTGATGTCTGAATTGTCTCTTTCTGGCTTCTTGTAAAATTTTTCCTTTTACTTGGAAGCTCTTGAAGTTGGCTATTATATTCCTGGGGGTTGTCTTTTCATGGTGTAGTGTAGAGGGTGATCTATGGATACTTTCAATGTCTATATTGCCTTCTTGTTGTAGAACTTCAGGGCAATTTTGCTGAATAATTTCTTTTAGCATGGAATCCAAATTTCTATTAATTTCTGCTTTTTCAGAAAGACCAATGATTCTCAGATTGTCTCTTCTAGACCTGTTTTTTATTTCCTTGTCTCTTTTTCATTGAGATATTTCATGTTTCCTTCTATTTTATCAGTCTTTTGACTTTGTTTTATTTGTTTTTGCTGTCTTGAGAGATCATTAGCTTCTAATTGCTCAATTCTAGCCTTTAGAGACTGGTTTTCAGCTATATTCTTTTGGTTTTTGGCTATAATCTTTTGGTTTTCCTTTTCAATCTGGTCGTTTCTGGTCTTCGATTTACTTGCCTCACTTTCCAATTGCGAAATTCTGTCTTTTAAACTGTTATTTTCTTGCCTGATTTCCTTTTGAGCTATTTTCCACTTCTCTAGCCAAATCTTTTCCATCTTTCTCGTCATCTCAGATTTGAACTCTTCAGGAGCTTGTGACCAGTTTTCATTATTTTGGGAAGGTTTGGATGTGATTGCTTGTTTGTTCTCCTCTTATGTTTGCTCTGTTGTCTGGATTTTCTCTGTGTAAAAGTTGTTGAGTGTCAAAGATTTCTTCTTGTTTATCTTTCTCTTCTGGAGTTCCTGATTTTGGCTTGCCATTTTTAGCCCAGCGCCTTCTCAGCTTTATCCTCACACTCAGGGTCTGTCTGCACTCTTTAGGCTCCTGAGGTCTCAGATCTCATTGTTCTCAGGGTCAAGCCTCCTGGTGGTCCCCCTTGCTTGATCCTCTGCTGGAAGCTCCTTTAACAGTCTCAGGGTGCTGCTTCCACAGTCGTGTACCCATCTGCACTGGTTCCCTACTCAAGGTTTCCGAGCCTTCTCCCGCACCTGAGTCCACACCTTCATGCGTGCCTGTGCCCAAGGTCTATGTTCAAAGTCCGTGCGTTCTTTAGCCTCTTGGGTTCTTAAGTCTTGTTGCTCTCAGAATCAGGCCCTGGAGCTGCCAATGACTTAATGGGTGCCCCAAACTTGCTCTAATTCTTTTGTGCTGGCTTTGGCACTATAGGTGGTATGGGGGTGAGGGGGTTGCTCAGCTCGTGATTTAGTGAGAGCTGTTTCACCCCTTTATAGAATGGAAATGCCCCGAACCCATGTACCTTCCATGCTGTGCCCTGTTGTGGGGTCCCTTTGTTTGTCTGGATTTGTTTTTATGTACCCCTGAGGAGTCCTATATGTTTTGGTTAGGAGAGGTTAAGCAGTTGCTTTTTACTCTGCTACCATCTTAACCAGGAAGTGTTTTTGCTCATACTATTTTGAGTGATCTTTCTTCCCGTAGTCCTACACTTAATGAATTCCTACATATTCTTTTCTTTTTTTAAACCCTTACCTTCTGTCTTAGAATCAATACTGGATATTCGTTCTAAGGCAGAAGAGTGGTAAGGTCTAGGCAATGGGAGTTAAGTGATTTGCCTTCGGTCCCAAAGCTAAGAAGTATCTGAGGTCAGATTTGAACGCAGGACCTCCTATCTCTGGACCTGACTCTCAATCCACTGAGCTACCCAGCTGCCCCACCCCTACATATGCTTTAAAACCTAATTCAAATGACATGAAACCACCCCAAGCATGATAAATCCCTTTTCTTCCCCCTCACATAGAATTTGTAATAAATTTAAGAGTTGGTAAAAAGGAAGAAAAAAAGTTCGATGGAATTTTATTTGAAATTGAGTTTTCATATTAATTTTCAGTGCCTAATTAATGAGTGGAACCCATCTTTTCTAAATAAGGAAATATCATTTATTTTTAATTTCCTGTTATATATTCTGAGAATCTCTTTTTATCTTAGACTTTAGTTTTACTACTACAAACTTTTGCTATTTATTCCTTAGAAATATTTCTTAGCTTCTACTTCATTCATCATTTAGTCATGTGTCAAGGGTATAATTTCCTTAAGAATTATCTGTCTCTATTGTCTTCTGTCTTCCTCTGTCATTTGTATCCATCTTGCAGAGAAGTTCTCGTGGTCCTGCCAAAGGTCACGTTCCTACCTATCTATTTTCTTATATCAGTGATGATAATGAATTATTCGATACTTTTACCTGCTACTACCATCATCATGTGTCACCATAAAGATTAGAGACTCCTGTGGGGTGTTTTTAATGAACTCAGTCAATGTCCCAGAATTATCTGTTGGTAGAACACAAAATAGTTTTAGTTCCTATCTGTATAAAGAGGGTGTTAAACAATATAACCATTAAGATCTCTTCTAGCTCTAATATTTTCTCCCTTTTAGCTTTTCTGGTGACTACATGACCACAAACCATGCAAATGGCATACTGTAAAACAGTTCTTGGAATTTTTTTTAAAACCTTACCTTCTGTCTCAGAATCAATACTGGGTATTGGTTCTAAGGCAAAAGAGTGGTAAGGGCTAGGCAATGGGGGTTAAGTGACTTGCCTAGGGTCCCAAAGCTTACCTTCCATCTTAGAATCAATACTGTGTATTGGTTCCAAGGTAAAAGAGGGATAAGGGCTAGGCAATGGGGGTTAAGTGACTTGCCCAGAAACACATAGCTAGGAAGTGTCTAAGGCCCAGATTTGAACCTAGGACCTCTGGTCTCTAGGCCTGGCTCTCAATCCATTGAGCCATCCAGCTGCCCTTTATTCTTGGAATTTGACCTGTAGGATCACCTAGTAATTCTGGCATGGTGGAAAGAATATCAGATCCCAAGAGACTTAAATTACAGTCCTAAGACTACCTGTGTGCCTGAGCAATGCATTTCAACTCAATTCAATTCAACAAAGAATTATTATTTCAGTTTCCTAACATGTAAGTGAGAAAGCTGGACTTGAGTTCAAATTTCCTTCCAGCTCTGTAACTCTGTGATTTAAATGAAATCTTACAACACGCCTTTTTGGTACTTCATTATCTTATGGTATCTAAGATATAGATATCTTACAACAGATTCTGCTGTAGAGATCTACTAGGAGGTAGAGTCAAGATGGTGGCTTAGAAGCAGTAAAAGTGATTCCTATGTGAAAACCTTTCCACACCAATAAAAAACAAAACACTTCAAGGGGGACAGAAAACCAAATAAAACAACAGGACAGAGCTGGGAGACCCTCCTACTTGATTCAACTTAATAGGTATGCAGAAAAGGTTGAATTTTTGAGTCAGAGGAAAAGAAAGAAAGAAGGTCCCAGTGACTCTCCCACACCTACTGTCCTGAGACTCTGGCAGTAGGTGGAATCTCAGGCTAAAGGCTGCAGCCTGGAGGGAGCTCCTTGTTACCACAACTATTTGAGGCTCAGGGCTCTGACCACAGTTGGCAGGGAGATAGCTGGAGGAAAGGGACAGAGAGGAAGGCAGCCTAGTCAAAGCCTTTAGCCACCACTCCCCCATCTTATACCTCTGCCTCTGGAAGTTTTGGCCTCAGAATACTTTCAGCTCTTCAGAACAGTTCAACTGGCTTAATCCAGTCTATCAATAGTGCAGAGAAGAAGTCTTCAATGGACAGGAAAGCTCAATCTTCAACACTCCTCACCCACCTACTGCACTGAGGCCCCAGAGAATCTGACTGACTGGGATCCCAGGGCAAAGGTTGCAACCATGACAGAGTACCTTGGTATCATCAGAGGAAGCTCAGTGCTCTGACTTTGCAGTTGGCAGGGAGGCTGCTGGCAGAAAGGAAGAGAGGAGGAAGAGTGTAACTACCTCCAGCCTCCTTATATTCACTTTCACCCTCAGCTTCTGCTGGCAACTGGGGAAGGTCTGGCCTCAGGACACATTAATACAACAGGTCAGTTCTATCAGCCTAATCTAGTTAATCAGCAGAGTATAGAAGAAGCTCCTGCAGGGCAGAAAATCCCAAACTCACAGATCCAGAAAATAAACAAAGGAGCAGAAATATAGCCAATAAAAAGGGGGAAAGAAAGAAAAATATGAGTAAACAACAAAAAGAGAAAAAAGGAATTACAATCAACAGCTTCTCTTCAGGTAATGAACAAAGAACAAATGGAACAGAAGAGGACCAAGGAACACCAAGCAAAAACTCTGGATCTCCAGCAAATTGGGCTTAGGCTTTGGAAGAACTCAAAACACAATAAAAAACAATTGAGAAGCTGAATAAAATTGGGAAAAGAACTTAAAAAGTAAAATAGGTCATCTGGAAACAGAGACAAATGAACAAGAAAATAGTATCTTAAAAAACAGAATTGACCAGCTTGAAAATAAGGCAAAGAAAGTGAAAAATAACCTACAAAGAAATACAGACCAAAAGGAAAAGGAGAATCAAAAAGCCAGGGATGAAATTCAACAATCTTTACAAATTAGAATCAAACAACTTGAAGCAAAAGACTTCACAAGGTAGCAAGAATTTGTAAAACACAATCAAAAGAATGAAAAAATTAAGGATAATATGAAACAACTCATTGATATGAAAATATGAAACAGACCTGGAAAAGAGATCCAGGAGAAACAATTTAAGAATAATTGGACTACCTCAAAATCATGACAAAAGTAAAAGTCTGGACATCATTCTACAGGAAATTATCCAAGAAAAATGCCCCGAAATTCTTGAACAAAAGAGTAAAGTAGAGATTGAAAGAATCCACAGATCACCTCCTGCATTAAATCCCCAATTGACAATGCCCAGGAATGTTATAGCCAAGTTCAAGAACTTCCAGATCAAGGAAAAGATACTACAGTCAGGATTACACAGGACCTTGCTGCATGCACACTGATGAACTAGAAGACTTTCCCAGAAAGCAAGGGAACTGAGTCTACAACCAAGAATCAACTACCCAGCAAAATTGACTATATTCTTGCAGAGGAATGTATGGTCATTTAATAAAAATAGAAGATTTCCAAGCATTCCTGAAGACCAGACTTAAACAGAAAATTGGATGCCCAAATACGGAAATCAAGAGAATCCAAAAGGTAATTAAGAAAGGAATCCAAAAGGTAATTAAGAAAGGAATCCAAAAGGTAATTAAGAAAGAGAATCCAAAAAGTAATTAAGAAAGGAAAAAAATTTTTATGGAACCAATAAGTTCCAATGATTTGTATTCCTATATAAAAAGATGATATTTGTAAGTCTTAAAAATTGTTATTATCATTGGGGTACTAGAAGACATATTCTTAGAGGGTACAGTATAGGATGATGTGTCAAAAAATACAAAAAATAGGGATAAAAAAGTGGATAATATTAAGAGAAATGGGAAAAAAGAAAAAATGGGGTAAATATATATTTCACAAAGAAGCACACAGGGGAAGGGGGAGAAGATCAATATAATGGAAGGGTGGAAGAGGTTGGCAATAGGTAATAGTTAAATCTTACACTCTTGGTATTGACTCAGAGAGGGAAGAACAATCAGATCTATTGAGGCAGAGAATTGTATTGTGTCCTAAGAAAAGTAGAAGGGTAATAAATGGGCTGGTGGGGAGGGGAGCGATACAAGGGAGGGAGAGATTGGGAGGTTGTTTAAAAGGCAGTATAGTAAGAGGGGAATAATAAAAGGGGAGAGGGGTGAGAAGGGGAGTAACATCAGGGAGGGGAAATGAGGGAGACTGACTAAAAGTGAAAAGTTGGAGGAAGGGTAAGAGGAATAAGAGAAAAGGCAGAATCAAAGGAGGAAGTCAAAATGGAGGGGACTACACAGACAGTAATCATGACTGTGAATGTGAGTGGGATGAACTCACCAATAAAAAGGAAGTGCATAGTAGAGTGGATTAAAAACCAGAATCCCACCATATGCTGTCTACAAGAAACACACTTGAGGCAGGCAGACATACACAGGGTAAAGGTAAGAGGGTACAGCAGTATTTACTGGGCTGCAACTGAGACAGACAGGAGTAGTAATTATACTCTTAAACAAAGCTCAAGCAAAAATAGATCTGATTAAAAGAGATAAGGAAGGTAATTACATCTTGATGAAAGACATTATAAAGAAGAAATATCAGTACTCAACATATATGCACCAAATGATACAGCATTCATATTTCTAAAGGAGAAACTAAAGGAGCTTAAGGAGGAAACAGATAGTAAAACTGTATTAGTTGGGGACCTCAACCTTCCCCTGTCAGAACTAGATAAATTGAACCCAAAAAAAAATAAAAAAGAGGTAAGGGAAGTGAATGAAATGTTAGAAAAATTAGAGCTAATAGATACCTGGAGAAAAATAAATAGGGATAAAAAGGAATATACCTTTAATGACACACATACAAAGATTGACCATGTATTAGGGCATAAAAACATTGCAAACAAATGTAGGAAAGCAGAAATAATAAATGCAATTTTTAAGACCATAATGCAATAAAAATAATAATCAATAAGGGCTTATGGAAAGGTAGATTTAAAATTAATTGGAAACTAATTCTTCAAAACTGGTGGATCAAAGAACAAATCAAAGTAATAATTACTGATTTCATTGATGAGAATGACAATGAGGAAACAATATATCAAAATCGATGGGATGAAGCCAAAGCAGTAATCAGGGGAAAATTTATATCCCTGAGTGCATATATGAAGAAATCAGTGAGGGAAGAGATCAATTAATTGGGCATGTAACTTAAAAAACTAGAAAGAGAAAAAGTTAAAAATCCGCAGATAAAAATTAAATTGGAAATCATAAAAACCAAAGGAGAAATTAATAAAGTTGAAAGTAAAAGAACAATTGAACTAATAAATAAGACTAGAAGCTGGTACTTTGAAAAATAAAATAGATAAAGTACTGGTTAATCTAATAAAAAAGGAAAGAAGAAAATCAAATTAACAGGATCAAAGATGAAAAGGGCAACGTCGCCTTTAACGAAGAGGAAGTTAAGGTAATTATTAAGAACTATTTTGCCCAATTGTATGGCACTTAATATGACAATCTAGGTGAAATGGGTGAATATTAACAAAAATATAAATTGCCTAGTGTAATATCATTTCTGCTATGTCAAATGGAGAGCAGAGTGATTGACATTTAGCAGTTTGGAACTTGAAATGAACCGGAGATTTGCATGAGCCAGCAAGGGAAGACAATTGTCTTCCCTAACCGAAGGGGTATAAAAAGCATGTTTGGGACTGAAGAAGCTCTCTCACATCCACCTAAGTAAGTTTCAAGATTTAATGATAACAGACTTAGGGAAAGAGAAACAGGAACTGAAGGAAAGAGGTATAAAGGAAATCCTTGGCTAAAGCTTCAGATGATCAGGTGATATCAGGTTGAAGGTAATCAGGGTTTGAGATGAACAGTTAAGGAGGTTTATCTTTCTCAATTGCAACCTGGCCAGGCCAGGCTGCTTTAACCTGAACCAGGTTGTTTGAAGGTATTGATGTTGCTTCTTAGATGATTAATTAATTAGGATGTATAGTATAGATTCACACAGGAGACTAAACTATGACTCTTTGCAGTAGATATGATGGTCTGCTTAAAGAATCCTAGAGAATCAACTAAAAAGCTAGTGGAAAAATCAACAACTTTAGCAAAGTTGCAGGATCCAAACAAATCCACATAAATCATTATTTCCATATAGTTCCAAAACAACTAGCAGTAAGAGTTAGAGAGAGAAATTCCATTTAAAATCACCCTAGGCAATATGAAATATTTAGGAATCTATCTGCCAAGACAAACACAGGAATTATATGAACTACAAAACACTTTCCACACAATTAAAAACTAGATCTAAATAATTGGAAAAATATTAATTGCTCATGGGTAGGACAAGCTAACATAATAAAAATGACAATCTTACCCAAATTAATTTATTTATTCAGTGTCATGCCTATCAAACTGCCAAGAAATTTTTTGATTGAATTAGGAAAAAACATAACAAAGTTATTTTGGAAGAACAAAAGATCAAGAATATCAAGGAAACTAATGAAAAAAATGTGAAGGATGGGAGCCTAGCAGTACTAGATCTTAAACTGTATAATAAAGCAGTAATCAACAAAACAATATTGTACTGGCTAAGAGACAGAAGGGAGTATCAATAGAATAGACTTGGGGTAAATGACCTCATCAAGATAGTGTATGATAAGACCAAAGATCCCAGATTTTGGGATAAGAACCCACTATTTGACAAAAACTGCTGGGAAAATTAGAAAACAGTATTGGAGAGATTAGGTTTAGATCAACATCTCATATCCTATACCAAGATAAATTCAAAATGGATGAATGACTTAAATATAAAGAAGGAAAGTATAAGTAAATTTAGGTGAGCATAGAATAGTATACCTGCCAGATCTATGGGGAAGTTAAGAATTTAAGATCAAGCAAGAGACAGAGAATATTACAAAATGTAAAATGAATAATTTTGATTACATAAATTAAAAAGATTTTGTACAAATAAAACCAATGGAACCAAAATTAGAAGGGATGCAACAACTTGGGAAAAAAATCTTTATAACAAAAACCTCTGACAAAGGTCTAATTTCTCAAATTTATAAGGATCTAAATCAATTGCATAAAAAAGTAAGCCATTCCTCAATTGATAAATGGGCAAGGGACATTAATAGGCAGTTTTCCGATAGAGAAATCAAAACTATCAATAAGCACATGAAATAGTGTTCTAAATCTCTCATAATCAAAGTCTGTTATATAATGTACACATTCTCTCTCTTGCTTCTAAATATATTAATTTTAAATGATACTTTGTTTTTTTTATGTATTGGCAAAATACTAATGCCACTTTTTAATCCAAATGAAAATTTAACACAGATGCAACCAAGTATCCCAATTGTAAATGACCCCTTTAAAAACTGCCACAGTATGAAGTCAAATTTTAAATGAAAAAGAATTGGTAGCTAACATTTATTTTTGAAAATATTTTCCCATTTTTCCATGTTTCATTTATTTCTCTCTCCTCTTCCCTCCTCCATGAGCCAACAAGCAACTCTACCAGGTTGTACAAATGTTATCACTTGATACCTATTTCCATATTATTCATCCCTGCTATAGAAAGATTTTCTAAAGACCAAACCCCAGATCACATACCCATATTTACATGTCATAAGTGATGTCATATGTTTTGCTTTTGCATTTCTACTTCTATAATTCCTTCTCTCAATGTGGACTCTTCTACACAAGTCCCTGTATAGTCAGAAATATTTTGCATCCCTAAATTTGAATTTAGGTAATGAATACATTACCCAAACTTCCTTTCTGTATTACCTACAATGCTTTTCCTTTTGTCTACATTTGCATGGTCACGTTTTGTATAAGTTCTGAGACTCCACTTCATTCTTCCTCTTTGCTCTTGGGAGCAAACTGGTTAGTACCCTTTTCGCTAGTATTTTTTCGTTAGTTTATTATGAATAAAACATTATTAAATATAATATTTAGTTATTGATTATTAATCTTAAAATCCACATTTTTGGCCAACCATGATAGGACAGAATTCTCAAATATTTTAAAGAGAGATTTTCAGTTAAGTTAGTAATTTTTTCCTCCTCCACACCTGCCTGCCTGTTTTCCTCCTGTGTCCTGCTGCTGCTGCAGCTTCTGGTCTCCATCTGGCATCCATCCACTTGGGCCAACTTTCAGCACCACTCCCTGCCCAGCCTTCAGCCTGCCAATCCTAGCCATTTTTTTCTCAATGGACAGATGAGAACTTCAATTCCTTCCTCCACTGGGTTTTCCAGCCTGGGCTAGCCATTTTTAAGCCAAAGTCTTAAGCTGACCCTGGACTCCTGGCTGAGAGAGACTTGCAACTTAGGAATTTTTTCACAGAAAGGGGACTCCTCTGTTGTCTTTTTTTTTGAGGGCAAGGAAAGTCTAAAACTCAATACATTTAAAGCCAAAGTTTTAGAAATAAGCCCGTTTTTTCCTTCTTTCTCCTGACTCAAAATACCAGGGGCAGGCAGTTCTTCATATGCAAATACCAATTGTTCTCCCAAAAAGGTTTTTTTCTCTCTTTGCCTTCAAGTAATTGTCTTTTATTTTGCCATCTGGCTACCTTTATTTAAAGAGTAAACATGTTGCAAATCTTGTCTTGGTTTCCTCCTTATCTCAAACAGCTCCCATTCTGGGAGAGCATTAAGGAATTTGGGAAGCTAAATGTTTTAGAGTGTCTTTTGTTACTTCTGATCCTGGGGATTTTTGTGCTGATTGAATACCTTGCAACTCTTGATTGAGAGTTTGACTAATCTTAAGATTCAGGGGAGAAATTTATCTCCTCACACTCTTTTGGCATTTTGGTACATCCATTATGGTATACCCATTATGAGAGTTGTCCATTTCCCTATGATTTTACTATTTTACTGAACAACATATCAGTGTAAAAAAGCCCATAAGTTTTATGTATCCTGGATTTGTCATCTCAACTTTTGAGGTCACATGTTGCTTATACAGTCTTTTCTTTTCTTTTGCCTTTGTTAACTGCTACATATGATGATGGATGGATTCCATCAAAACTGGTTACAATTGTATACAACCTTGGAGAATATAATGACTTAAGAATTTAAATTGTAATTTTATAAGGGGTCTTTAGAAATGACTTTAGATACCTAGTATCTCCTGAATGGATGATATGTCATATATATATATATATATATATATATATATATATATATATATATATAATAAAGAATGTTGTATTAAAAGGTAGAAAACCAAATAGAAGTTCCTACCAAAACTTTTTATATATAAAGCCATAAGCCAAAAAGAGCTCCTGCATGCATGGTTTTTTTAACTCTTTAGTTTAATTTACTTCTGCCAGAACAATCTAAATTCTTGTTGATATTTTAGACCCCAAAAAGATTTTCAACCGCAGTTGCCATGGTTGAAAGAATTGTTACATCTCTATAAAGTGACAAATATCCACCAGTTCATAGATTTTTTTAAACATCACACAGCAAGTGGCTATATATAAACTCATGTGAATATAATGAGTTTGTTTGCTATTGTCAATAACTGGGCTATTGTGAATTTTGGGAATTTGATACTTAAATTTGAATGTGCATTATCTATTCTACTACTGTTTTCTTTTTATAATTCTGCTATTTTGTAAAAATCGTTTGCATTCACATAGTGGGTCATGGCCAAGTTTAAAAAGGAAATGGATCTCATTTTTTGATGAGGAATTTTTGTATTCTACCTCCCCTTGGCTGACACAGTGTGTCACTAATTCTAAGTTATATATATATATATATTTTAGGCCAGTAATTTCTTGTTTATTCTTCATGTACAAAAAGAAGAGGACATTTGGAACAAATAATACAAAATGAAGTGTCATATCACAACGGATAACAAGTTGTTTTGTAAGTATTTCATATAGTAATATTGTAGTGGATTGGTCATGAAGTATTCAGAAACATACTTATCCTTCCATGTGGTGCCCTTACCCAAAATGTAATCCATTATTTTTATTCACTCCAATATCTTTTCATAACATATTCAAAACAGGTAATAAAGGACTGAGCCTGACACCAATACATCCACAAAGAAAAAAGGGGGAAGATTGGACATCCCAACTGATGGATAATCCTTTTCAGTTGTTAAAGTTTAATATTTTACAACTTGTCTTAAGCAGTCTTTTCCATTCAAAATAACATAGCAAACAAAGTAGACATTTATTCAGATAGTCACATACAGTATACACACTTTCGTGTCTAAAGAGAAAGCATACACTTTAATAGAGGAATAGATGGCTTCCCAGTAAACATGCAATGCATTCTCTCAGAGCAGATTAAATTTTGCTTTCATATGTCTGCTTCGAGGTGATAGAGTTAAAGGTAGATGATTTCCTTAAAAGTTTGATTAAATTTGCTAATAAAATTCACTTTCTGGGTGGTTCACAACAGCACCATTCTGTGAAATTATAAACGTCTAAGAGGGTCCAGGTTTAAATACAATTTTTTAGGAAGTATACTCTTTGGTAGATCCTTTTAACTAAGATCTTCACAAACTTAATATCCTACCAACTCTAAAACCTTGCCAAAGGGCAAAAGCAGAAGAGCTGCATATTATATTTTAAAATGAGGAAGGTAAGACTCAACAACTCAACTAAAACAAAGTTTTTTGAACCCACTTATTTTAATAAATCTCTTACTAAATGCTATAATAATCATTTTCTGCTTTACATGCACTATGTAGACAGGCAAATATATTTCTTCTATTATAAATGCATTCCTCAAAGGCTTTAAATTATAGAATAATGTCATTGGTCATTTAAATAATTATGGGACTTTGCTTAATTATTCTGTTTGATTCCAGAAGAGTATTTAAAAAAGAGCCACTGCACAGTGCTATAGAAGCACAAAGCCAACCTGCATAGTGTAAATTGAGCACAAGGTCAAAGAGACCAAACAATCCCAGTGGGATTGATGTAATTTTGAGCTAAGACAAGAGGACTTGAATTTTGGGGGGATTTGAGGTTACGGTGCTTAAAATATGTTAAGATGCGGGACTTCCTCTGAACCACATTCTAACAAGCATCTCTTTAGTTGTCATCCTGGCTCCTATAATCTAGTCCTTTTTTCTATCTTTCACAGTGTGGCAAACTTTCTGTTCCTGGCTACTGATTGGGTAAGTGGATAATTACATAAATAATTTTAATTGGGTCCTGATTCAAGGTTTGTTTTTTCTTTACTTAAGACTTTTTAGACATAGACTTTAATATTTTATATTTCATCCACAAGTTATTTTTTCTCTTTTATGTAGATTTTTTGATGCTTTTGATTTCTTCTGCAATTGATTCATATACTTTAAAACTATGTCATTTATCCCTGAGTGATCCATGTTTGTTATTATTTTCCTCAGAGGGAATTTTGTTATTGTAAACTTTGATTTGAATTTAGGAAATTTTAGGATAAGAAACTTGCTACCTCCCAGAATCCAGACAATGAACCTGTTTGGAGAAGGTGCCATAAAGATGCCTGCAGAGACCACACACTGCATCAAGAATATCCAGAATTGAACTTTGGGATGTGAAATTGAAGTATGGGGGCTTTAAAGTATTCATTTTTAATGTATACTCTTCTGTCAAAGGGGACTGCCTCCAAATTGTTTTTTTGTCAACCTAGCAATCATTGGTTTTGTTCTCTTTCCCTTTTTTTTTTAATCCACAAATTATTGCAATTTTAAAGTTGATTACGTATTCATGAGCCTTTTGGGGAGACTTGTCCCTCAAATAGGATCACAGGGGGAATGTATAGTCAGAAATATTTTTGAATCTCTAAAACTACATTACCCAAACTTCCTTTCTGTATTTACCTGTAATGCTGTTCCTTTTGTCTATGTTTGCCTGGTCACATTTTGTATAAGTTCTGAGGTTCTGCCTCATTCTTCCTCTTTTGCTTTTGGGAGTGGGCCGGTTAGTACCCTTTTAGCTAATATTTTTTGTTAGTTTATTATTAATAAAAATTTATTAAATATAATATTTAGTTATTGGTTATTAACTTAAAAATCCACATTCCCAGGAGTGTCCTGCCTTGAATTTTTCCACAATGTTTTCCTTTCTGCTTACAATGTTCTTCTGGCTTTACTCATTTCACTCTGCATCAGTCATCTGAGGTTCTCTCAATTCATATAGAAAGCCTGCAGATCATCAGTCCTTACAGCTTAATAATATTCCATCACCATCATAGGCATACGCAGTTTTATAACTCTAAATTACTCTCTAAAGTGACTAGATCACTTCACAGATACACAAACAGGATATTAGTGTTCCCATTTTCCCATATTCCCTCCAATATTTGTCATTTTGTCCCTCTATCATTTTAGCTAATCTTATAGGTATAAGATGATATCTCTGAATTGTTTTATTTGGATTTCTCTAATCAATAGTGATTTAGAGCATTTTTTCATATGACTAATGATAGTTTTTATTTCTTCATCCAAACATAGTCTGTTCATATCTTTTGACCATTTATCAATTGGGAGATGGCACTTATTCTAGTAAATTTAATAAAATTCTCTCAATATTTTACTTATTAAAAAAAAAGAAAACCCTTACTTTCCATCTTAGAATCAATCTTGTGTATTGGTTTCAAGGCAGAAGAACAGTAAGAGGTAGGCAATGGGAGTGAAGTGACTTTTACAGGGTCACACAGTTAGGAAGTTTCTGTGGCTAAATTTGAACCCAGGTCTTTCAATTTTTAGGCTTGGCTCTCAATCACTGAGCCACCTAGCTCTGGCTATATGTTAAATATGAGATCTCTATCCAAGAAACCATAAATTTTCTTCTTTAATTTTTTGCTTTCCTTTTCATCTTGGCTACATCAATTTTAATTGTAGAATACTTTTTAAATTTAATGTAATCAAGATTATCTATTTTACATCTCACAATGCTCTCCATCTTTTTTTATTCATAAATTCCTCTCCATCCATACATGATATGGATAATATATTTCCTAGAGTTGTATGATATTGGTCTATACTTAGTCTTTGCCAAATTATTTTCCAATTGTCCCAGCAATTTTTACCAAATAGTGATGATTTCTTTATCCCAAAATGTGGATTTATACTTTTGTCAAATTGAAAGTAACCAAGTTCTGGATGCTTAAAAGGCATCAGGAAAAGGAAGAAGAAAAAACTATAGGCTTGGATTAGTAAATTAGATGAATCAGCTCTTGAATAATCACAAAGTGACTAAGAACAGAACAGGAAGCATTCTCAATTATTTATGCTTTATATGTTGCTTTTAGATTTATGAAGTGTTATACAGATATTATATTTGATTATTGATTTACACTATAATCATGTGAGATTGTGAAAATAGTATTATCTCATTTTTACAGATGAAGAGACTGAGGTTCAAAGGAGTTAAATGACACGCGCAAATTCACACAAGACTACACATTTGAACCCAAATCTTCAAGGTAAGCTAGGTGGTGCAGCAAACATAGCATTCGTTCTAGAGTCAGGAAGATCTGACCTCATATACTTACTAGCTAGCTGTGTGACCCTGGACAAGACCCTTTACCGCTTTTTGCCTCAGTTTTCTCATGTGTAAAATAGGGATAATAGTATAGCAGGGTGGTCATGAAGATCAGATGAGATAATAATTGTAAAGAGCTTAATATAGTGCCTGGCACATAGTAGGTGCTATATAAATGTTAGTGATTATTATTATGTCTTCAAATCCAGTGCTTATCTGTTACTTTTTGTAAAGTTTATCTACATATTAGGAAAGACAATGAAAGTTCAAATGTAAGTAATTAGAAAGAGAAAATGGACATAATGGAAATCAAATTCATTCACATAAGTAATTCACACAAGTTGATTGAAATGAAAAAAAAATCACATTATTGTTTTCTCTTGACTATATATAAAAATATTTGACACTTTAGAGTCTAAATTTTAGACTAAAAGCTTCCTTAAAGATTCTTTTCCAAGAAAGCTTCTACCATATGTGGAAATCATTCTAGTTTTTCTAAACAGATGCAATAGAAATAATTTTATTCAACCATCTTTTTATCAATATTAATTCATGCATCAAACTGAGATGCATATAATAAAACATTTATATAGTAGCTACATAGTTTCTAAGTTTTTTAAGGTAGGTTTGAACTCACTTCTAAGTAATTCTAGGCCTAGCACTCTATCTACTGAGCCACCGAGAGCCATTTGAAAGATTGTACCATGGAAAATAATTTTTACTTCTTCTTCTTGTTTCTAGGAGGCAGAATGAAAAGAATTGAATAAAAATTGCAAAGAGGAATATTTGGGTTTGAGGTAAGAAAAGACTTCCTAACAATTAGTTATCCCAAAGTAGAATAGACTGCAATGGGACCCTCTCAAGCAAGGGTAGTTATAGAGAATCCTTCTGGTGTTAAAAAGAAATGAAAGGCCTAATAATATCTTTATATATCTCCCTAAAGGTCTTCCCCTAGATCTTGGAGGATGGATGGTATGTAGATCTCAGAGATAATATAAATGGAGGAGGGATCAGGTGCCCAAGGCCTAGGCTGGCTATAGTTGGTGAAGGAGGAAACACACACTCCTCTCACAATAGCTATGGATGTAATGTATGCTTCTTCTCCCTGACAGGTTTGCTTGATTAAGCCTGTCAGTTGTTTCCTTCTAACAGTTGCCCAGGTTAGGGACCCCTGAGAGGTTAGATAGATGGTTAACTTCACTAGGCCCCAACCTGAGGTTGGATTAGATGTTGATAAGGTTATTGATTAACTATTTGAAATGTTATCTGACTGCGTTTTGATTCTCCCTTTCCCAAGGGCTTGGTAGAATAACCACTCAAGAAAGGTACTTGTTGGTAAATCACTCTATTGAAACTATTAATGGGGAAAGGAAAACAAGGTAATAGGTTTGAGGATCTGGGAACTCTATTGCTATTTGTTTGGCTACTACTCTATTTGTTAATCAAGTCTGGAGATTGCTAGGCTGGTAGAAGCTGAAGGTCTTCACCTTCTCACTAACTCTGACTTGACCTGGCCACAGCCAAGCCAGAGATTAGGGAAGACTATTGATGTTGATGTTGATAGATGATCTATATACTCAGCTCTACTATCAATGGTGTTGATTGATCACTAGCTCTCTCTCAGTCAGGTACAGGTTACAGGTTTCAGGCCTACCCTTTCACCCTTCACTTCCCTCTGTCCTAGTTCTTGCTCCCACAGAAGCTTGCTCAAATCTCCACTCTCAGCTCTGAGCTTTCAACTGTTGTTCCTTGTGGGTTTTTATAGGGTGAGGTCAACTGATTTTTGCCCCTGCCTCACAGCACCTGGGAACATTCTGAAACTCTCAACTGTCAGTCAAGGTGGCATGAATCTTATCCATACTGGTCAAATACTATTTGTACTAAAGGTAGACTTCAGACTCTTCTGCCACTGATTTTTTTCTTTCCTTGTTGGATAAAGGCTTAGAAAAGGCATGAATAGGAAAAAAAGATAGGAAAACCTGTCAGAATGGTTTTTCTTTCTAGACATTTTTAATTAAAAGAAATTTATTTTGTTTGCTCAAAAGTAAAAGACAGGCTAAGAAAGTCAAATATATTTTGTTCTTTCAAATTTCGTCTTAGCAAATATTTATTTTTTCTTACCTCCTCCATACATGTCAAAATATTTTGTCTGTATGAGTTTCCCAGTTTTATCTAAAAAAGGAAAAAAGACTTTGAAAATTGTGCATCTGATTATCATGGATTATCCTGTAATAATTTAAAATACCTAAAGATTAATTGTAAGGAGATGAAGGTTAATTGGTACTTGAGGAAATAAAATACCAATATATTCAAGATTTGCTGCCAACAGATTTGTATAATAAAGATGAGAATTCTGGCTAGGTAGATGAAGAGCATTGAACTTGCCTCTTTAATTTTTTACTTTTCAAACTCAAATACATTTACATCTAAGCCAGAGGATACATTGGCAACATATACAATTGCAGAAACCCTAAATTAAGTAGTAATCAATAGCAAAGGGTTTTTGATCTCTAGTTCAGAGATCAAGGGTTGAAAAGGAAAGATCTGATCTTAGCTTTGAGATCCATTGTCTGTTTTTTTAATTAGATAACTATAAAATTAAAAAAAATTATCTAATTCAGAGAATGAAAGAAAGGTTCTTGTTGCTAGACCTGCAAAACCCAGAGAAGCAGAAATGCCATACCAACAGAAGAGTAGGTCTACTGAGTATAGATTTTAAAATTAATATTCAATATCTCCAAAGTATAATATTTATAAAGACTTCTTAATATTTAACTAGAGAGCTAGAGAACACTGGGAATATTCACCACTCAATCCACCTGGAAGAGGGAGGGTGTAGCAGAACAAAGAACCCAAACTATATACAGACTGCGTAAGGATGCATGTTAAGAAAAGGCAAAAGGAATTGTGGGTAATACAGAAAGGAAGTTTGGGTAATGTAGTTTTAGGGATTCAAGATAATTCTAACTATACATGAGAATAGTACCACCTGATGTGTATGATGACATCACTTGAAGATATAGTCCTGTGACATTGGAGGTATGTGTTTCCCCTTCACATGCATTCCTCAAGTATGTACTCCTCATGAATGACCCCTATGCATTTTTATTTCCCTCTTTCCCCAAGGCTCTTATGAATATTTGTGCAAAAATGTGTCTCACATTTATATGGGAAGAAATGCTCTTTTATAAATATTTTCACTATCTCATTAAATGAGTACCTTTTCTTTAACTATGTTTTACTGGAAATAAATTAAATATACCATTTGGACCTTAGGAGCTATTTTCTGGAGTGGACATAGACCCAGAGAGTATCTTGAATCTGAGATATTCTGAGAATTATACCCATGAGAAGAGGTGCTATAGGGTTCACTTAATTTAGAAAGTTTTGCCATTATTCTTCATTTCTAAAGGAAACACCAATGTTAACCTTGTATAGTACAAGGCCAGTTGAAGAAAAGAATTGATATGTAAGACTGGAATAAATAATTTTAATATGACTTCCAGTCACACATTAGAAAAGAGACCTTTAAGAACGTATGGTTTTGATTAGAGTGGACTAGCAGAAATAGAATTCTAGTTTGGTTCTGTTTAATCAAAGATTATGACCATTAGCTTTACCTAATTATATGCCACAGTGCTGATTCGGGGAGGTGACTGATTTGTTATGTTAGAATTGGGAGAGGGAGAAAATGGCAAATGGAAACACTGTTCCAATCCAGGAAGGTGTGAAATTCAATGTGTTTCTGAACAGGACAACTTCCTCATATCATTACATGAGTCTGGGAGTTGATATTCTCTTGCACAGAAGCATAGGGCAGAACACTATATTTAATTCCTAGTCAGATAGTCATAGAATATGTACAAGTAGTTATAATCAAAATGATGGGGCATCAGTCAACAAATATTTATTAAGAACCTACAAATATGTGAGATGAGATGTAAGACATCTGGATACCATGTCATCAGAACAATTATTAAAAAAACAACAACTGGAGATTATTAAATTGAAAAGAGGACTATTTTAAAGACCTAAATAGCTGGTTTAAAATATTTGACTGCCACTAGAAAGTGGGTTTAAACTTATACTCCAGATAAGTATACTGAGGGCTAATAGAAGTTACATGGTGGCAGATTTTGTTTCAAAATAAATAGGAATTTTTAAAAAATGAGCTCCATTAAAAATGGAGTGGACTCTTTGTGAGGTAGTGAGTTCCCAGTTCATTGGACTCATTCAAACAGAAATTAGATGACTATTATTAATCTCAAGTAGTGATTAGAGGTCACTTATCCATAGGGCGGCTCAGTGGATAGAGCACCAGGCCCAGAGACAGGAGGTCCTGGGCTCAAATCTGGCTCAGACACTTCCCAGCTGTGTGACCCTGGGCAAATCACTTAACCCCCATTGCTTAGCCCTTACCACTCTTCTGCCTTAGAATCAGTACACAGTATTGATTCTAAGACAGAAGGTAAGATTTTTTTTAAAAGAATAGAATTTATAAGTTTATTAGCTTGATATTCTTTTAAAAAATGAAATGATTAATGATTACTATAGTTTGTAAATGATAACTGTTTTATCTCAATAATTTTTTTCTTTTTTTTTTAAAACTCTTACCTTCCCTCTTAGAATCAATACTGTGTATTGGTTCCAAGGCTGAAGAATGGGAAGGGCTAGGCAATGGGGAGTTAAATGACTTGCCCAGGGTCACACAGCTGGGAAGTGTCTGAGGTCATATTCGAACCCAGGACCTCCTGTCTATAGGCCCGACTCTCCATTTACTGAGTCACCTAGCTGCGCCCTCAATAATTCTTAAATGTTAGTAAGCATTCTCCATGTTTTCATTTTTTTTCTAATAGTAGGACAAATGATAAGATTTCTATCCATAAAGATTTATGAATTTTTTATGTTGCCACAATTATTTACTGTAGACAGTTATATCAAGGTAGCAGTAGGTCCTAGGGAGCTACTGGCCTAGTAGTTCATATATGCTACCTAATTAGACATACGCCAACCCTTTTTTGCTATGATCCTAGGAGGGCTACATATGACTCATAGATTTTGCTGTTTTGAAATGCATTAAAAATACAAATACTAAAGACTGCATGGTTTCCACAAAGAATTTTGATGAAGGCCTGTAAAACTTTGCATACACTTTGATCCAGCAATACTATTACTATTCCCAAATCCCAGAGATAAAAAAGAAAAGTGAAAAGAACCTGTTTGTACACAAATATTTATTGCAGGTCTTTTTGTGATTTCAAAGAATTGAAATTTGAGGGGATTCTGGGAATGCCTGAATAAGTAGGGTTATATGATTTTAATGGAAAACTATTGTGCTCTAAGAAATGATGAACAGGATGATTTTAGAAAAACCTGGGAGGAGGCAGCTGGGTGGCTCAGTGGATTGAGAGCCAGGCCTAGAGACAGGAGGTCCTAGGTTCAAATCTGGCCTCAGACACTTCCCAGCTGTGTAAGCCACTGTATTGGCTCCAAGACAGAAGGTGAGGGTTTTTTAAAAATTAATTTAAAACACTTTTAAAAAAATTAAAAATAAAGAAAAACATGGAAAGATTTACATGAATTAATGTAAAATGAAATTAGCAGGACCAGGAAAACACTGTACATAGTAATAACAATATTATACAATGATCAGCTGTGAATGCTATTTTTCAAGTTTATTCTAAAGGAATTTTGATGAAAAATGCTATTCATCCTCAAAGAAAGCACTGATGGTGTCTGAATGTAAAATGGAGCATACTATTTTTCACTTTTGTTTGGGCATGTGTTTGTGTGCGCATATGTATGTTTTGACCTATATTTTCTTTCACATTGTGTCTAACATGGAAATATGTTTTATATAATTGCTCATTTTAAAACTACATCAAATTGCTTACTGTCTCAGAGAGGGAGTGGGAAGTGTGGCAGGGAAATAACTTGGAACTCAAACATTTAAAAAGTAATGTTAAAAATTATTTTTATATTCAAGTGGGAAAAATATTAAACTTTTTTTAAAAATTCCCTCTCCTCCTACATATCATCTTCTTCACACTAAAAAAATCCTTTTAACAAATATGCCTAGTCAAGCAAAAGAAATTCTTTTATTCTCTCTCTCTCTATATATATATCTGCATTCTGTGATCTATCAAGGAATGTTGTCCTTATCTCTATATTAGGAGAGGTATAGTATTTTAAAATTACTTTTTTAATAAATAAAAATATTAAATCACCAAGTTTCTAAATTTAATATGAGAAAAGTAATGAAGAAAAAAATTTAACTTACAATCCACAGTGGCAATGTTGATACCCCTTGCAACATTACCCTTTTCTTCACTTATGAGTCTGTAATTTAAATAAGAATTAGTTAGAACTCCACTTTTATTAAAAAATGAATATTTCTCTTTTTTTAGTATCTGCTTTTTCAATTCAATAGAAATTAAATGTCTATTAAGCATACCATTAGGTATGAAGCATTAGAAGTGCTAGAGGAGATATAAAATTTTGATGAATTGTGAAGCTTATAGTTTAGAATGAGGATAGGATGCATACAAACAATTTTAATACAAAATGGTGATATTTTTTCATTGGAGGTATGTATAAAGTATTTGTGAATTCTGAAGGAGGAAATAGTATTAGTGAGGGGAAGAATGTTTCCTAAAACAATTTACATAGGTTTAGGCTTTAAAGCATAGGTAGAAAGTGAGTAAATATTAAAATTTTGGGAACTTGCAAAGGGAGGAAGGGAAATAAAGTAAGAATAATTAGACCATCATATAAGGAACAGAGTCTGAATGCACATTGAAAGATATCATTCTTCACTTAATTTCCTCCATGAATTTTTCTCTACAATAAACAATATGTGTCTCATGATGAACAAGGAAATATGTATTATATGATGATATATGTACAACCTGTATCATGTTGCCTGTCTTCTTGGGAAGAGGAGACAGGTGGGAGGGAGGGGAAAAAGGATGAGACAGATTTTTGGACAAAGCTAAAGAATTTGTTTCTTTGGATGTGTATTTATTATATTTTATTACATAGTTATAACAAGTAATATATATTATATTTTTGTGTTATGTATTATATTATGCTTTTATGTAGAGAGATTAAAAAATGGCAACTAAAAAAGATATCCAAACTATATAAATTCACAAGCAAAGTTGTGAGTGGCAGATGCCATGACTATTTTAGCCCATATTCTTTCTATTACATAATGTCTTGTCTTCATAACTAGACAGTATCTCTTTAAGAGTAGGGATTATATCACAGTAAAACTTTAATTGCTACAATGCTTCTAGCAAAGAGACAAATATGATGCTCTTTTCCAAGAGGAAGGAAATTGACTTAAATGGATTTGCCATGTTTCTTGTAACCCTCAGGGTCTTAGTAGGCATTGTCTTGCACATATCAGGCATTAATGAATAAATTCATATTGGCTTATTAATTTATTGACTTAAACAACTGATGAAATGCTTAAATAGAAGCAATTTATTACTTACAATCAAGATGAACAATTTCATTTCTTTGCTGTAATAAATGATTTAATGGAGGCATCTATTAACATTTAAACCAGAATTTTCACTAGTCCTGAATTTGTTGACTTAAATTAAGAGGTTAACATGAAAATTGAGGAAAATATTTGGAAGCATGTTTAATAGTAGGTATGTAATTCAAGGGAAAAATATATTTGTTTGTTTCAATATTTAATGACACCCCAAACACTAACAAGAGATACAAAGAAAGCAATGTCAACTTGAGATAGTTTTAAAATGTGTGTCATCTAGAAGCACCTGGCCACAACTGAATGGGACTTCTGAATGTTTGAAGGGAATTATATGCCCTAAATTTTAGGAGAAATGTAAAAGCAATAAACAAGACTTGCCTAAACCACTTGTCAAGTGAAATTATCCAACTTTCAACTTACATGCTGATAACCATATATGCTAAGTTCTACAAATGTCGTTTTCCCACAGAACTGTCATAGTAATACTTTTATGACTTAGCAATGTTAGTTTTTCCTCAGTATTTTAATAGATGAATATTAAAACAATTCCCCTTTTTTAGGCATGAAAATTAATGATTTCTAGTACAAAAACTGATACTTACAGCTCATCCTCAAAGCAAATTTTGGCATAATTATTGGGACCACCACCACTCAGTAACTGATAAGCATAGGTGTTAGGTGGGCATGGAGTCCAATGGCCACATTTTTGTCTTCTAGGAAGTGGAGCTGTAATAAAAAGGGTTAGAAAAGTTGGTATTTGAAGAGAATAAAGAAGGCAATAAATATGTCAATATTTCTGTCTGTTATCTGCATCTCCAAATACAATATATCTTAGATCTCCAAATACAATAAGGAAGTAATAGTTACAAACTTTTGTACAATAAGGAAGCAATATTACAAACTTTTGTGGATAAAATAATTTTTTTTACCTTAGTTTTTTATTTTTATTTTATTTTTTTATTTTAAACCCTTAACTTCTATGTATTGACTTTATAGGTGGAAGATTGGTAAGGGTAGGCAATGGGGGTCAAGTGACTTGCCCAGGGTCACACAACTGGGAAGTGTCTGAGGCCGGATTTGAACCTAGGACCTCCCGTCTCTAGGCCTGGCTCTCAATCCACTGAGCTACCCAGCCGCCCCATTCACCTTAGTTTTTGAAATCAAGAAGTGCAACACATCAATAATTGACTTGGCAGTAGAAAAGACCAGGGGAATAATACCAATTTGGGGTGAGGAGAAGTTAAAAGGCTTGTCCATCTCTTTCCTTTGTACCAACGCTGCTTCTCTTAGAACAGCATAATAAAGGGAAGGAGAGAAAGGTAAAGAATCACCTGTGGCAGAGCCAGTAAAACTTTAATTGCTCTAATCCTTGGAGTTAAGAAACAAATATTCCTCAAGAATAGGGAAATGGATTCAAAGAGGTTCCTATGGTCTTACAAATCTGCAATCAGTTTTGAGAGTTTTGATGTTCTGGTAGGTCCTTCCAAAAAAGCTATATCTAATACTAGGAGTTGCTTCTAAAGAATAATAACTAAGTGATGCACTTTGGTGGAAGGCCTGTGCTCAAATTCTGCCTCAGACACTTACTAGTCATGTGACATTGAGCAAGCCATTTAACCCATCTAGGGCTCAGTTCCCTTATTTGGAATATTACTTGCTGTAGGAAATGACAAATGTGATCAATACAAAGAAGTACTACTAGAAAGAAGGATAATCAAAAACAATAGTCATTGGCCTCAGACACTTCCCAGCTGTGTGACCCTGGGCAAGTCACTTAACCCCCATTGCCTACCTTTGCCACTCTTCTGCCTTGGAGTCAAAACACAGTATTGACTCCAAGAAAGAAGGTAAGGGTTTTAAAAAAAACAATAGTCATAACAATATTATAATGATAATCATCTTCGAAAGACTTAGCTACTCTGATAGATACAATGATTCAGGACAGTTTCAAAAGATGCATGCTGAAAAATGCTATTCGCCTCCAGAGAGAGAACTAATGAACATGTGCAGTTCGAAGCATATTTTTTTTGCTTTTTTTGTGTAACATGGCTATTATAAAAATATGTTTTGCATGACCTCACATGTGCAATTGATATCGTATTGCTTGCCTTCTCAAAGGAGAGGGGAGGAACATGAAGGAGGGAGAGAATTTTCAACTTAAAATTAATTAAAAAATTAATGTTAAAAATTTTTTAATGTGATTTAAAACTGCCTGTTCATATCCTTTGACCATTTATCAGTTGGAGATTGGCTCTTATTTCTATATTTGAGACATGGGACCTTTATCAGAGAAATTTAGTTTAAAAATTCTTTACCCATTTCCTTCTCTTTTTGGCTGCATTAATTTTAAATTTCATGTATTCAATTCAAAATCAATTAAACTGATTTAAATTTCATGTATTCAAAATTATCCATTATACTTCCCATGATCCTTTTTATCCCTAGTTTTGTCATAAACTCTTTCCTTCTCTATGATTCTGATATGTAAAATTTTCCATGCTCCCCTAAATTATGACAACATGCTTTAATTCTACATCATGTACCCATTTTGACCTTTTCATGGCATACGTTGTGAGGGTTTGTGGGATTTTTTTACTCACTTTCATTTCTTCTGTTTCTATAAATGTCTGTTTATTTTCTCACAGACACTGAATTCATTGATAGATGAGTGTAGGAGGAATATGGATAGGTTATGATGTTTTGATTACTACTTCATTTGTCTTATTTTTAATAACTATGATCTGATTATTACTGTTTTGTTTTAAGTTCTACGATATGAAGATGACTTATTTTATGTAAATAAAGACATTGGTGAAGGCTCAGGAGTTATAGTGGTGAATAGTTGAAATGTATCACTCTCCATCCCCAGTGGAGGTAAACTCTAGGATCCTGAGAGAGATTGATTGTTGCTATGTGGTGGTGGTCCATCTCTAAGAATATGAGACTTGCCAGTATGAAGGAAAGTGGGAATGAGTAAGGCAGCCCAGAGAGCAAGAAAAACAACTCTTATCTTCTGTCTTAGAATAAATACTGTGTATTGGTTCCAAGGCAGAAGGATGATAAGGGTTAAGGGAGTTGAGTGATGTGTGAAGGGAACTCCCCTCCCCCAGTACCATGTACTGGAGTCATCCTACCTGTGCCTACTAGTTTTACATCACATGACTGAACATCATGTGAACACTCCAAACATAGGTCACAGGTGAATCATCCTTGGGACAATGCCTGGAAAGGATGGGGGCAGGAAGGAAGGAAATAAAAGAGGAATGCAGGAAGTGCTCTCTTTTTCCTTGGCAGTGGCAGTGGAGGACCGTGCCTGAGAGAGACAGCCATATGGAGAGACTTATGGTTAGAAATAGGCTTTAATCTCTATCTATCTGCTTTCTTTATTCAAGTAATATTAATAAACTCTGGAAACTAAGAATGAGGAGTTTTTAATTTAATTTTAACAGTGACTTGCCCAGGGTCACATAGCTAGGAAATGTCTATGGTCAGATTTGAACCCAAGATACCCCATCTTGCTATATTAGTCTTATTCATAATAAGAAGTGATATATTTGTAACTATCCTTGTTAACCTATCCAAATTATTTTCTTGTTGAGTTTCATACACTAAGCTATATGGATGTTCCACCTCTTCTCATCTTGTCTTTTCCTCTCTTCATCCCTATTCTTTGACAATCACTGAGACCTGGATTCCACTCAATTACATAGCCTTCTTGGCAACCCTTTCTAGTAATGGTTGTACTCATTCTTCTAGGCTAACTGGTTGAGATAGAAGAGTTGGAATTCTTCTTGCTCCCCATTGGCATTTAAAAAATTGTTACTTCCAGGATCTTTTTATGCCTCCATCTTAAAAAAAAATTCATTGGTTCCAAGGCAGTAGAGTGCTGAGACCTATGCAACGAGGATTAAGTGATTTACCCAAGATCATATCACCAGGAAATGTCTGAGGCCATATTTGAACCTAGAACCTCACATCTCTGTGTCTGGCTCTCAATCCACTGAGCTACCTAGCTGATCCCTATTTCCATCTTTAAGCAACCTCTTCCCCTGTGAGTTCTGCATAATTCACATCTTCCACTCAATCAAAATCTTGGTAGTTATTCATTTAGAGACTTCCAGGGTATGCCAATTATTTCCTCAAAATGCTCACCATCATTCTTTCTTCAATTCCTGCTTTTATACTATGGGACTTCAATGCCCTCACTCTTCAATTACTCAACATATTCATTTCCCATGACCCTCCACTCCATCTTTCAAACACAAAGACCTTGTAATACCCCAAACAAACCTCCAGGCTCAAGAACTCTGAAACTCTCCTAACAACTGTAGTCTTCTGGCTTTCCATTTCTTTCTGCCCTCCCATACCAAACCTTATTTTTTGTTTACACCATGACCTCCAATCTCTCAGTCTCACAGTTATTTCCTGGGTCATTTACCCCTGAACTAGTCATGCTTTTTCCCTTTCCCATCTTGACCCTCTGGTAAACATTCAACTCTAAACTGTTTTCTTCTCTTGAGTCCTTGACTCCTTCATCATATCACTGATTGTGCCCTCCCAAACCTTGGACCACTCCTACCATCTACTGCCTTCACTCTTACTCATATGTTGCTGAATGAAAGTAAAGAACTAATCCAACTCAGTCTACAACAAAGTTACATTATGCAACCTCAACTAGGTCCTCCATGTTGCTAGGCAATACTCCCATACCTCGCCTATCAATTCACTATCCCATTCTCTATGATGGCTCTTCCAAACCTTTTCATCCCTTCTAAAACTTTCCATGGTTCTGTCTCCTCCAATCTTCTTAGCTGGTAACAGTTTTAAAATTTTATAGAAAAAATGAGGCTATTCCCTGAGAGCTCCCTCTTGCCCTTTCCTTATCCCAAGACATTTATGAATGATAATTCAGTTGCCTTCTGCCACCTTTCACATGAGGACCTCTGCACAAGCAGCATCATTCCATTAATCTCCTCCCAAAGACTGCCACTTCTATCATCCCCATTCTCTCACTTATCTTCAATTTCTCCCTGTCTACCGCTTCCTTCTCTACTGCCTATAAACTTTATCTCCTCCAGTCAAAAACTCCTTATCATAAGGATGGGGGATGGGACCAAAAGAGCCAGAAGAAGGCCATTGGTAACAGTTGGTGACAGTTGGGACCAGAGAGGATTCTGGGTAATTCTCTGGGAGAGGGGAGGGGAGAGAGCACTTCCCTTGGAGGACTGAGAGAGGGAGGAGGAGAACATCTCAGCTTGAATCCAGTCCTGAAGGCTTCCTGAGGATCTTTCTTTGGACATTGAAACCCTGATTACCTGGTCAAAGGTATCCCATTGCATCTCACCCAGCAAGGCTTCAATCATCGAGTCAGCTAAGTTTGGGACTCCATTTTGGGAGTGATCTCTTAGGCTCCTTCCCCCATTACCTAACATTGCTGAGAAACCCCTTCTGGTCTATCTTACAATTATAGAAAAGGATAGAAATAGAAACAGAAGGAGAAGGGACAAGAGGGGAGACGCTTAGGAGTGGGGACCCCAAAGGTTCCCACCCGAGTGATGGACCCCATAGAAATAGAGAAGAGGGCACCCCAAAATCCCTCTGCCCTTCACCCCTTTCCCTGATCCCTATATTGATATTAATAAATGAATTCATTAGTCAGATAGCATTTCAGAGTACCTGAGACATGAGGGGGAGGGGAATCACAGCTTGGTCTGGCTGCCTCCATCTTGGAGCCAGACCACCTGCTGTGAAGTTGGCTGACCTTGGGGGAGGCTTGTGTGAACCCCATCCTCATTCAGAATCTGATTGGGGTCCCCCATACCTCTTCTTATAGGGAAGCCTAGTCCCCAACTCCTGTAGGGCTGCACGACCACCCAGGTCACCCAGTTGAAGTCTACTGCAGTGCATAGTTGGCCCTGAGGGGAGAGCTGGAAAAGAGTCTCCCATATAGACTCTCCCTGTCTCCCCTCTATCATAACATTCATTGACTGGCTCTCCTAATTCTTATATTACTTCTTATATAATTATATAATTATATGTATTATATAATTATATATATACTTATATAATTCTTATATTACTGTGAACTTTTGTCCTATATCTCTTGGTCCCTTTGGCAGCAAAATTGCTTTAGAAAGCCATCTACAACAGAGCTCTTCACTTCCTTCTTTTTAAACCTCTACAATCCAGTTTCAAACTATATCATTTCACTGAAATGATTCACTCAAAAGTTGCCAATGATCTCCTAATTGCCAAACTTGGTGCCCTTTTCTCAATTTTTATTCTTCTTGACTACATGGTAGTCTCTGACATTGTTGATTGCTTTCTTCTCCTTGATATTGTCTTCTCCTTAGATTTTTCTCCTTAGAATCACTATTATGTATTGGTTCAAAGGCAGAAGAGTGATAAGAGCTAGGCAATGAGGGCTGTGATATGCCCAGGGTTTTTAGTACAGCAGCTTGTCCTGGTTCTCCTACCTATGAGGCTGTGACTTCTCCATCTGCTTTGCTGAATCTTCATCTGAATCACTAACTGTAGGTATCCGACAAGGCTCTGTTCTAGGTCCTCTTGTTGTGTCTCTTTCACTTGGTGACCCCATCAGCTTCCATGGATTTAATTAGTACCTCTATACTGTTGTGAGGAGGATTACTTAGTTATTAGTTAGGAGACTGAACAGGAAGGGCTGGAGAATTCCAAATGGAATGGGGAAGCAGGAAGTGGGGCTTGCTCTCTGAGACAGACTCCATAGTGGTTGGGACAAGCTGTAACTGACCCTGGGAGACCTCAGAGCTAGTGGAGTTGCACCCTGATTCCCTGGGATCCTGGAGAGTGGTGAAAGTTGAAAGCAGAAGACATCAATCTTGCAAGTCAACACTGAATAGGGAAGTGGCCTGTGATCTGGTGGACGGCTTGCAGACTCCTCTCCTGACCTGGTACTTTGGATCATCAGTTCCGAAGGTGTTGGCTCTTGGCATCCTGAACCATCTCTGGAATAGTTGTGAGACTTCAAAAATTCAAGCCCCCTTCCTCAGGTCCTTAGCCAAGCTGTCAAAACTTGGAAGAAGCCAGGTTGGCTAAGGAACTTACCCGTTTTGCTTCCAGTCCTGGGTTGTTAGTCATAGTTTAACCTAACCCCTTTCCAATCCCCTCATATTATAATTAAATTGATTCCCTGTGTATTTTTAGTATTTCAAGGTCCTCATTGAGTTTATGTAATAATCTGAAGTTATTCCAGGCTGGTGGGGCTGAGTGACAGTTGTTCAGGCTTAACTGCCATTTCATTCAATGATCTGGTTCCCTGGCTTGTAAAGTCTCACCCATTGTTTCTTCCTGTCTCCTATCCACCCCACAGAGCCCACAATTAATATTTAAGTCAACTTCCCTGGTTTTCCCCATAATAATACTGATGATAAATAAATCTCCTCTGACCTCTAGTTTCACATTTCCTATTGCTTTTTGGACATCTTGAACTAGATGATATTTCTTTCATAATTCTTTTTTTCCCCTTGTATTGCTTTTTCTGGCATTGTATTGTTTTGTAGTTTTATAATTTTTCTAATTTTCTATGGTTTTCTAATTTTTCCTCCATCTCTCTCATTTTTTTTAAACCCTTACCTTCTGTCTTGGAGTCAATACTGAGTATTGGCTCCAAGGCAGAAGAGTGGTAAAAGCAGGCAATGGGGATCAAGTGACTTGCCCAGGGTCACACAGCTAGGAAGTGTCTGAGGCCAGATTTGAACCTATGACCTCCCATTTCTAGGCCTGGCTCTCAATCCACTGAGCTACCCAGCTGCCCTCTCTCATTTGGTTTTTGAGGTTTTTAAAAAGGCTTCCTAAAACTCTTTTGAGCTTGTAGCCATTTCTTGTATTTCTTTGCTGTTTTTGAATTAGGTGCTTTTTCTTCTCTTCTGAGTTTGAGTTGTGATCTTCTCTGTCCCCATAATAACTTTTTTTCAGACAAACTGCTACCTGTTATGGGGGTAATTTGGGGAAAGGTGTTTGGGATAAGGGAATTGAAGGAGGATGATTGGAGACTTGGTAAGTGGATAGACTAGGCTACAGGTAGGCTGGGATTAAAGGAGATTCAGGGTAATATAGGACTGAAGTCAGGAGTATAACACAGAAGGGAAACAGAGATCTTCTTGGGAGAAGGTAAGATAAACTAAACAAACTAATACAGCAGGCTTACAGACTAGGACTTAGACTCAAACATAAACTGAGGGAAACAGACTAGACTGAAATTAACAAACAGGCTTTAGTTAATTTCACAGGAAGGGACCTATTTTGAAGTAACACCTTCCTTCAAGATGGATGCCCCAGCTTCTCTCTAAACCCAGAGTATGTTGTCTCTTTCCCTCTTCTTCCCTCTTGTTAACTAACAAATTACACTAAATATGACTATTGAAACACAAAGGGTTTATTTATTTGAAGGATGTTGGTTAGGAAGGTGGGTTAAAGGAAAGCCCTATCAGTTATCTCAGGAACCTCAGGTGGGGGAAGGGAAGTAAAGATGGAATCTGAGCAAGGACCTGCCTTACTCAGTTTTACAAAATGCTATCTAAAGGGAATAAAAGTGATTTGATTAAATTATAAATAATGCTGTCAATTAGATAACTCTTCACAGATTTAACTCCTCTCTAATTTCTCTCCTTATAAACTCCACAGCCCCTAAGGTAAGGGAGGGAAGGCAGGGTGGTATTAGGAAAGGAAGATATAAAGGGTCTATCTAAAATAATAATTTCTTAAGTAAATATATTAATGCTAAATTTCAATATTGAAGCTAGAAAATCCAAGAGCTTGCTCATTGACTACCTCCCTCCACGGAAGATCCAGTCAACTGCCCCTCCTCAAGATTCTAAAACCTCTAACAGCTTTTTGGAACTCAGCCAAAGCTAGAAAAAACTATAACCCCCAATTCTGTATACTACATACCAAACTATACCTTTCTCATGTTATAATTATGAAATTGATTTTTGGGGAGTACTTTACATTCATTCCTACTGGATTTCATTTTGTAAGATTTAACTCAATGTTTTATCATTTCAAGATCTTTTAGGATTCAATTTCTGATATCCATTGTTTTAGTTATTCCTCCCAACTTTTGTGTCATATATAACTCTGATGAGTATGCTATCTATTCTTATATTGAAATATTACTAAAAACAATACAAGGTCAAGCATAGATCACCAAGATGCTCCACTAAAGACTTTTGATACCTTGACATAGAACTATTAAAAATTACTCAAGGGGGGGGCGGTTGGGGGCAGCTGGGTAGCTCAATGGATTGAGAGTCAGGCCTAGAGACAGGAGGTCCTAAGTTCAAATACAGCCTCAGACACTTTCCAGCTTTGTAACCCTGGGCAAGTCACTTAACCCCCATTGCCCACCCTTACCACTCTTCCACCTGGGAGCCAATACACAGAAGTTAAGGGTTTAAAAAAAAATAAAAAAAATCTAAAAAAAAATTACTCTGAATTGAGTCATCTAACTTTATTGTCATCATCAATACTGAATCCATCTAATTATCATATAGTTTACCTTTTTATATCTTCTTCATAAGAATAATCTGGAGCACTATTATAGTATAGCATTTCTGTCATCTACACTGTTATGATGATAATAACAGATAATTCGGAGAAGCAGATAAATGTGTCAGGGCCAAATAGAGTTTCAAGTCAAGAGCCACAGATTGACAGGTTTCAGTGAGGAAAGGAGGGGGCTAAACACTCTTGGCTTTCAAATCCCTCCCCCTCTAACAGTTGCTGTTTCAGTTGGGTATGAAGACAGGATCAGATCCTGGTAAGTTTCTGTTATGGCTGAAACCCCAATCATGTTCCTTTTCTTTAATTTATATTCCTCACAGGTCAGTTAAATGAGTAAGTAGAAGCTAGTTATCTAACTGTTAAGGACAGAGAAGATCTTCTTAAACTGGCAGCAGACAGGATTCGAACTAGATGTCCAGACTGAGTTGTGAGTATCCCCCCAAATAATTTCCCAGGCACAGATTTGAGGGTAAAGGTTATATTAAGAAATAACAAAGAAAACTAAAGAGGTTTATGAAGGTATTAGGATAATGAAAGGTGACCCTGAACTGTTAGATTGAAGCTGCCCTTGGATGAGACACTTAACTAAAACTGGATCTCTTGCTATTGATGAATATCTACTAAATATTTGTTGTAATGAAGTTGATATAAACTAACCCTACTAAACAGGCTAATCCTTAAATAGTAACCACACTGGCTATGCCACTATGGCTTCTCAAGTGAACCCCCAAGTGTGGAATAGTAAGCAGGGTGTCTGCTCACTTCAACCTCCACAAAGTAACTGCCTCCAACCCTTCTCAACTGCCCCCTCACCCAAAGTTCTCCTGGGGGGTCCCCTGTAATTCTGGGTGAGGTTGTCCCTGTACCTTTGCAGGGATTCCATGCTTTGCATCTCCACATAACAACACGCATAGTAATCCAGTCCAAAATGAAAATTAGGTTAGTCTGTTGTACCCAAATTTTAATACCTAACCCAGGTTCGATCATGGCCGGAGGAAGAATCACACTGACAATGCAATATGCAAGAAGAGGCTCATTCTTTACTAGCAATAATAGCTAGGGTCGCTAGGCAGAGAGGCATGCCTGAACGACCCCTTGGAATTCTCAGCCAAGAGTTTATATAGAAATGTTTGGGGAAGGGGGTTGGTACATACATAATTATCAAGGTAGTGTCAGGGACAGGTGGTCAGGAAGCATCTGGGGAGGGGGGTTTCAGGGTCAGGGGGCTGGAAGCATTTGGCAAACATACATTAAATAGGCAAATATTGTAAAGCAGGCAAACATAGACAAACATTCCTCAAGACATCAGATAAGATAGCTTCAGTTTTAGGTTTATGATAGGGGGAGATAAGGAAGACTGTGCTGGGAAACCTTGGGGGCTGGGGGTAGCTTGTCCAGGCCAGAAATAGTTCAGTAGACTGCCAGACTGATTTTTAAATCCAACAAGTCTTGTATGACCTGTTTTTGATTAAGCCATACTGACACTCTGTAACCATGTTAATTCAGGATGGAGCATTGATTCAGTTAAGTTTAACTTTCCTAACCCTGTTTTGGTCCTATTGCTCTATGCTATGGCTTTTTATTGTTGTTGTATTTAAGTGATCAGGAAACCATGTCAGAGGTTTCAAGTCTTAGCTCTCTGAGCTGATTAAATTTCAAGGATGGTATATTTGAGAGTAGAACCTTAGAATATTGCTTTTGTGGGAAGATATATCAATTTATCTAGACAGAAATAAGTAGAACTAGAAAAACAATATATACAATGACTCCAACAAAGTTAAAGGAATAATGATTAAAAGACACTGTAATTATAATGACTAAGATTGGCCCTGGAGAAAAGATGAGAAGATGCATGACATTTCCTTCATTATAGAAGGTATAGAACAGTGATGGGGAACCTTTTAGAGATGGAGTGCCAGGCCCCACCCCCTACCCCATACTAAATGCTGTGTTCATGCCACCCTCCTTCCCATCTGTGTCCCTCCCCCCACTGGAAAACTGATTCTCCCCCTTACTCCACCCAGAGGAGGTAGGAAGCACTATCTTTGGACTGCTGGGCAGGGAGACGGGTGATGTAGTCAGGCTTGGGGAGAGGGAGAAATGAGAGGTGCAAGCACTCTGCTCCTCACTAGTTATATGAGCTATAATCCCCTTAAACCTAGACAAAAAGGTAAAAAAGCCCCAGCTTACAGGAAAACTTCTTATTTAGAGGAAAATATAACCCTCAGGTTAACTGACATCAACCTAACACATTCACCTCATCATGTTCCAGCTTTCCTATCCTCCAAATTAACCTTTTTGGGCAAATGATCAAAAGGTTGAAGTCAGGTTTTAATCTGGATACCAGGCTGATTGGGAGATTGACAAACCACTACTGTGTTTTCCAGAACTTTTAGTCCTCCAGTTCTCCCTCTAACAGGCACCCCTTTGAATGCAAATTGAACAGGCTGAGTTAGTAAGAAGTGAGGGGAAGAAGAATGCAAATTAAAGCAGGCAAAGGTTGCTTGTGAAAGAAACTGGGGAAGGGAGCTGAAGAGGCTATTAGCCTAGTATCCATTCATAAAACTTTTTCCTAAATCACTAGACTACAATTTTGAACATTTTTAAGGTATAAACTCAAAAGACACATTCCAAAATTCCCCAAAATACTTTGTATAGAAAAAGACACTGGTTGCGACTTCTTTGGTTTTTTTTTATCCACATATTTTTTTTTTAAAACCCTTACCTTCTGTCTTGGAATCAATACTGTGTATTGGCTCCAAGGCAGAAGAGTGGTAAGGGCTACTCAATGGGGGTTAAGTGACTTGCTCAGGGTCACACAGCTAGGAAGTGTCTGAGGTCAAATTTGAACCTAGGACCTCCAGTCTCTAGGTCTGACTCTCAATCCACTGAGCTACCCAGCTGCCCCCTATCCACAGATTTTTTACTTTAATAAAGCATATTCACATAGCTTGGGTTTTTGAATCACAGGCATAACTGAGGAAAGACTCTAAGCTCAAAGAGTTAACAAGAGTAATAATATTTTTAATGTTGGCATTGGCATGGGTGTGATAGGGAGATGCCATGGACATTGTACCCCTTAACTCAGGCAAACTGTAAACAGGGAAATTCCCTTGCTCCTTTCTGTCCTTGTGACTCCTAAGCCAAGAACATCTGATAGCTACTATAAGACCCTGAGATTACTATCATCCTTGGATGTCCTTTAGGTTGAGATGGACAAAGAGATACACCTCCAGGCTACACCGTAATATCATCAGGCTGTAACTCAGGCATCTATCTATCTATTCCCCAAATAATGAGGGTCTCCAGGCAGACCCCACACCCCTCCAAATACCTAAGGGCTTACCACTGTAGAGTCACATAATATCACATGAAATAATATCAAGTACTCACTATTGTAAAGGGTATAAAAACCCCTGAACCAAGGCATTCTGGGAACAACCCCCAGGGTTGTTCCACTCCTGCCCTCTTGCTTGTCACTAATCCTATATTACTAATAAATTTTTCTTTTTACTTTTAAGCTAAGTTTCAGAGTCTTGCATTCTTGCAAAAGGTATCCTTCCTGAATCCAGGGGTTCACCATTATTCTCCACAACACCCAGTTGTAATCCCATAACAGCATGAATGTGTGCTCCTTAGAGTAACCTATAGAAATCAACTTCAAAGAGGCTGTCATATACCTCACACAGCTTACTCCATTCTAAGGCAGATCACAGAAGTAGGATTCTCATTGAAAATCTTGCAACTGATATGTATTCCCTTATCCTTAGAACAAAGAGGAGATCAGAACATCTGGATGAATGAAGTTATTTCTTGACAGTTAAGTCCCTAAGTTAACACTTAGACTGATGGCATTCTACACAAAAGTTATTTCACTGAAGAACATGGGATGGTGTCAGAGCATGAAAAAGGAGAAACATTCATAATTTTTTTTTAAATTTTAGACACTTTTATAGCTCATTGATACAACAGATGGAATGGAACAACCTTATCAGAGGCCTAGTCCAAAAAAATTTCTTGTTGGTATTAGTCCCAAATAAGGCCATACGAATTTCTGGTATCATTTGTTGGGCCATAAGATCCAATCTACTTTCTAGAGTATTAGAAACTTTTATTTTACAGTTTCCATTAGAGATCTCATTACCTTCAGTTATCTCTACTGGCAGGAATGTTTTCTAATCAACTTGAACATTAAGATCTCTTTTGGCTTGTTGACATGGAATCTAAAAACTCCAGACTTGTGGCCTGGTGGGATCTGATGAACTCCAAGTTTTAGGAAGAGCTTTTAAGTTGGAGACCCCCAAAGCTCGTGCTTGTTCCCTGTTCCCTGTTCCACCCAGAAGAGAATCTCAGACTAGCAGATGTAGACTAAATAATGGGCCCTAGGGTAAATGCTAAATATCCTTTTGTCTTAGGTAATCTTCCCCAAAGTATCAAGAGACCCTTTCCCAACTGGGCAGGGATCATCCTTTAGTATCCATTGTAAGTAGCAGGGTCCCTTACACCCTAGCCTCTAGCTATGATTCCTTTCCCAAGATTGATTTGTATCCAGTCAATGTGATAATGTCAATCATCTTCCCCCCCCCCCCCCATCTTCCCAAATGGTATATAAGTTCCCCAATTTCTTTTGTTCCTAGGAGTCGTCATCTAGCATGGTAGCACTCCCAGGGAATCAGGAACGAGAGCAAGTAGAGTTCAATCCTCCGACTCTGCATAGGGTGTGTGCGCAGCTCTGAGTGGAGGCCTAATCAGCCCTGTTCCCGTTTTCCTTAATTAAAGAGTGGCTTTTCTGACTATTTGATAGTTCTGTGTTTTTTCTAAGTCAACAGGCTACTTGTACAAAGGGATTGCATTTGTACTGCAGCCATGACCTGAGTGTGATCATCTTTCTTACAGGGACCCCAGTTATTAGTATAAACCCTGAAGGACAAGACCATACAAAAGCACCGGGTACTTGGGTGTATCTTTCACAATACTGGTGAGTTTCTCCTTTGCTTCCTTTATTAAGTCTGAGATAAGGCCATCCCTGGCTTGGAAGACTCTCAATCTTGCCTGATTCATCAAGTTGGACATCTGATTTTTCTTCTGCTGCTCAATGTGTTTCTCCTCCTTCTCAAAATACTCCATTATCTTCAGTCTCTGTGTTTGTATAAGATGATCTTTCTCAATGTTGAATTCTCCTTCTGCCTTTGAATCTATTTCTCCAGCCTTCTCATTTGCTTCCTGTTCAATGAAAACCATCAAGTGTTTGATCTGCTTTTGGACGTTAGCATTGCATGGTGACCCCAGCAACTCCTAGAGAGGTCACAACCTCTGAAGATGACAAAAGAGGAAGCCACTGACTGGTTGCTTCCGTTAGTAATGACATAAGCTGTTTCTCTTTCACTCAGGCCAAAGGTAATTAATAGACCATTGTATTCTGAATGGGGTGGGACAATCTGGTCTAGCTAGGGATTATGTCTTGAAGAGACCTGCTTACTAACTCCTACTGGGGAGAAGTGGAGGGGAATAGACCAGCTGTGCCTCCCTCTGGCTTTCTAGTTAGGAACTCTAGCAAACTGTGCTTCAGGGATGGGCACATTGGGTCCTTGGGACACTGGGTCCTTGGCATGATGCCCACAGAGAGGCTTATACATACATTCCTGGTGCTCATGCCATAGGCTCGCCATCAAGGGTATAGAATATATCATAACCTGTCCGATGTGGTTGATATGGTTTGACTAAACTGACTTTTTCTTTATTTTAAAATCTTTATTATGAAGGGTGAGTAAAGAAGAGAGCAGAAGTGTATTCAGAAAAAAATGTGATGTAAAAATAAAGCTCAAGGGGGCACCTGGGTGGCTCAGTTGATTGATAGCCAAGCCTAGAGATGGGAGATCCTAGGTTCAAATCTGGCTCAGACACTTTCTAGCTGTGTGACCCAGGGCAAGTCACTTAACCCCTACAGGGCAACAACAAAGGAACATTTCAGTAAGTCAGATACCTTATGAAATAATGAGTCCTCTATCCCTGGAAATTTTTAGGCAAGGCTAGATCCCCACTTGGAGATATTATAGAGGAGCTTTCTTTCTCTTCCTGGTAGTATGTAAACTATTTAAAAGGTGCCCAGATTTAATATCTGCTTCCAAATATGAAATTTCCTTAGGGAACTCTGTACTTAAAAAAAATCTGCATGAACCTTTGTGAGATTACAAAAATTAAGACAAATTCAAAGCAAACTTTATGACTAGCATTGTGAAAAAGACTTGATGGTCATACATTAGTTACTTTATCCACACTTATCCACACTGATATCTGTCACTTGTCATTCACCTTTGAACCTGAAAAACAATACATAAAGCTTTCCTATTCAATTTCTGTCACTAAATACTCAGTGACATTTTCATCTACCAGGAAGTTTATGAAATGAATGACTACTATTAATATTGTTTCAAAGACTAAAGAAATACAAAATGCTTTGTTACAAATGACACCCTATTTCAGTGATATTCAAATTCTAAATTTTGAGTTTTTTCAATTAGCAAAAAGAATATTTGAGTTATTAGGATGGAGTGTAAAGAACAAGAGAAAAAGAAAAAAGGAGGAAGAGAAGGAAAGAAAGAAAAAAGGAGAAGGAAGAGAAATAAATGATATGTTTGAAAAATACACTTTTAATAGCAAAAAGTTCAGAAAAGACACAGACAGGCAGGACATTCTCAGAATTATCATATTAAACTCATCATATGCTGAAAAATCCCAAAATAAGGATGAATAGACCATCCACTTTTCATATTCTTTTCAAATAAATTATTCACATTTGTCAAGTTTATAATAATTAAAAAATATTTTTTTTAAAGAGAAGAGCAGTTGGAGAAGGCCAATTATTCACAGAAATGACCCAATCTAAAAGTATTACAATTGTGAATGCACTGAGGTATTGATTTTAAAGTTATCTGAAGGAAGGAAATAGGCACTGAAATAGTCTTAAACCATAAGGTTTAAACCATTACCAAAAATGGGGTTAAAAAATTAAAAACTATCAGGCAGCATCCCTACTACTTTGAGAAAAATCAACATATGTATTTATGGTTTTCTTGGTAGTAGAGGGGAAAGTTTTTACAAAAGATATTCCAAAATTGACAAAATCTCAATCATCATATAACAGTACAAGATGTGGAGAATACAATGTTCCATTGTACTGCTTGTTGACCATTAATTTTTTTTTATTCAGTAAAACACAATGTCACATAAAAGGCCTTCTTTCAACTGAGTGCTTCCCATTTCATGGTTATATAAGATTCTTTGAAAGATATAATAAAGATAACCTTGTTCAGTGCCACTGAACATGAACACTGAGTGGAATATAAAACATAAAAACATATGTGTGTCATTTTGGTCATTCTGATGAAGGAAATACTGCATGGAATTCAAGTTTGAAGAACTTACATAGGGAAACAGGATCTCTATATGGTCCTATTTATGGATAACATTGTGCTTAGAGCACCAAGACACTATAGTGTCCTAAATGAAACCAAGAGTTACTTAAAAGCTATTGAACTCACTACCTGCATAGGAGAAACCAAGTGAATTTCTGTTGTTTAGACCAGTGATGGGCAAACTACGGCCAGGGCCAGATGGGGGGGGGGGGCGGGCCCCTGAAATGTTCTATCTGGCCATGCAACATTATTCCTAATCTGATGAATACAATGAGTAGGATACAATACAATGAAACTTCGAAAGAGTTGCCTTAGACACAGACTGACAGATGAGCATTTCCTTTCCTTTGGCCCCCTCTTTAAAAAGTTTGTCCATCACTGGTTTAGACTATAGAATATAATGGAATGAATCCTAGTAGATCTTGTCCATCAAGAACCCTGGTAGGTACAACAAAGAGACAATTAAATGTAATCAGGGTGATAACAGGATTCCTTTTGGGAATTAGAATGTTTTTTTAAAGCTTCTTTTAGTAACAGAAGTCCATTATTTTAGTCCAATTTTTTTTCTGGTGATGTCGTATGGCTATCAGTTGTGCCAAACTATAAGTTCTGAAGAACTGAAATTGAAGACCACTCAAAAGGCAATGGAGAGATGCATGTAGTTTTTTGGGGAATGTGACAGCAAATAAAGGAGTAATTACAATGGTTTGTAAGTTATTGAGGAAGCAATGGTTTTGATGTAGCTTAATTTTGTGATAGCAATAGCCTTAATTTGTGCTTCTTCTGATAGCAGACCAACAGAGAACATATGGTTTTGATGAAATGAGCCCAAATTTCACTCAGGAATTTCTTTTATGTAACTCTGTGGTTTTAAAGAATGGATATTACTCCAAGGAAAGATGCAAAAATTGTGGCTCTTGATGAGCATATTTAAATGACTGAAATATTGTAGAGGTTGTTTGTGTGAAGAAGTCAAGCATTTCAAAGATCATTGAAGTCCACAATGAAAAAATATCATTTAAACTAAAGCAAAAACTAAAATGCAATTAAAAATGAAACTATTTCCCCAAACTGACCAATAAATTGGGTAGAATAATCTACCCAATAAAAGTGAATATAATCTTAAAGGGGGAAAAATGGATATTTAATAAAATAGAGGATACTTTAAATACTTTAGAGCATTTCTGAGAGGGAAAAAAGAAAACCTAGAGAAAATAAGATGGAGGGAAAACGTATAGTTAGCAATGATAATTATAAATGGGAATGGGATAAATTCACCCATAAAACTGAAGGGGATGTATTATAGGAAAAGTTAAGGTGTGTAAATTTGCAGAGGGCAGCAGAGTGCAGGATTCTGGAATCCTGTGGAGGGAGCTCTTGCTTAGAGACAGTTGGGCCTTGGGCTGTGGCTTTTCTCTCTGAGGGTTTGACCTGAGGAGACTGGCTATTTCCCTGTGGCATTTTACTACCTTATCTTTACATCCTACCTGCTGCTCCATTATCCTGATTTCCTGTGGCTGTATTTGATATCTGCTGAGTTCCTATGGTGATCTGAAACATCTGACATCAGATTGTGAGACCTGGCCTAGATCCTTTGGATCTTGGTCCATCTTTGGGCCCTATAAGAATTACACACAGACCCTTTCCTTAAAACCATCAAAGGTGGGTTTAATGTTAGCTTAGACAAGTATAGGAATTTGGTTTCAGATAGTGAGGAGAGGAGTTGAGTAGGAAAATCACTCAGAAGAAATCTTTGTGAAGAGACAGTTAGATCTGGGGAGGTATAGGGAGTTCACATTAGAGTAAGTTTATCCAAATTCCTTCTAACCTTTTCCTTGTTAATTAAAACAACAGTGGTCTGTGTGTGTCATCTCAGTGTCTGGCTCTGTGTGCACTGGGCTTGGGTGGCCTTCCCAAAAAGTTAATCTTCTCTTACTGGCCCTAATGAAACATCTAACACATCCCCTAAACCCACCAATATTTCAGTTGGCAAGCCAGCTAGGATGGTAAGATAGAATATAAACCAGAACCCAACAACATATTATTTACAAGAAACATAATTTATTTTAAAAAATATTTTTCTTTTAAAAACTTTTTTTTTGTTACATGTTCTCTTCCATGTGTTCTCTAAAACAACAACATTGGTTATACCAGTTCACAGTTCCACTGACAGTGTATTAATATTCTAATTTTCCTGCATCTCCTCCAACATTTATTATATTTCTTTTTAGCCAATCTAATAAGTATGAGATAGTATCTGAGTTGTTTAATTTACACTTGTTAATTCAATAATGATTTAGAGCATTTTTCATATGACTATAATTTTAATTCCTTCCTTTTACAAGTGCTTATTCATATCCTTAGAAGATCTTTCGTGGAGAATGCTTTGTATTCTTATAAATTTGACTCTGTATATTTGAGACATAAGGCTTTTGTCAGAGACATTTGGTATAATCCCCCTTCCCCCCCCATATTTGTTTCACTTCTGATCTTGGCTGCATTGGTTATTTGTACAAACATTCCATTTTTCATAATGTTCTCTATGACATAAATTCATCCTTTATTCATAAGTTTATCTTGATTTTTGGTGTGAGATGTTGGTCTATGACTAGTTTCTACCATACTGTTTTCTAGTTTTTCCTCGCAAAATAATGAGATTTTTGTCAAATAGTGAATTCTTTTTCCAAAACCTTGGATCTTTGGATTTACTGAGCACAAAGTTGCTGTGGACATTAACTACTCTGTGTTGATTATCTAATCTATTCCATCTATCCATTGCTATATTTCTTAGCCAGTACCAGATTATTTTGATGATTAATGCTTTATAGTATACTTTGAAATCTGGAACTTCACATTTTTTTTCATTAATACCTTGATGTTGTTATGATGATAATAACAGATAGTTTGGAGAAGCAGATAAATGTGTCAGGGCCAAATAAAGCTTTAGGTCAAGAGCCAGAGATTGACAGGCTTCAGTTGAGGAAAAGAGGGGGCTAAACACTCCTGGGTCTCAAACCCCTCCCCCTCTAACTGCTTCTGCTTCAGTTGATAATGAAGACAGGAATAAGATTCTTCTGGTAAGTTTCTGTTATGGCTGAAACCCCAATAATGTTCCTTTTCTTTAATTTATATTCCTCTCAGGTCAGTTAGAGGAGATATAGCAGCTAGCTATCTAACTGTTGAGGACAGAGAAGATCTTCTTAAACTGGCAGCCAACAGGATTCAAACTAGATGTTCAGACTGAGTTGTGAGTATCTTTCCCAAATAATTATCAGGCACAGATTTGAAGATAAAGGTTATATTAAGTAATAACAAGGAAAACTAAAAAGGGTAAATGAGGGTTTTAGGATAATGAGAGGAAACCCTGAACTGCTAAGTAGATGCTGCCCTTCCCCCTCTTCTCAAGAGGGGATGAAGCACTTAACTGAAACTGGCTCTCTTGCTATTGATAAATATCTTACTCTCTAATCACTAAGTAATTATATAATTATATTAATGAAGAATAATAATAACAACAGGCTAACCCTATGAGTAGAAACTACTAGCTTATGCTACAATGGCCACCTCAGGAGAAACCCCAAGTCAGGAGTAGCAAGCAGAGTGTCTGCTCACATCCACTCCCACAAATTAACTGTCTCCAACCCTTCTCAACTGCCCTTCACCCAAAGTTCTCCAGGGAGGTCCCCTGGAATTCTGGGTGAGTCTATCCTTGTACCTTTGCAGAGATTCCATGCTTTGCATCTCCACACAACAATGTTCTTGGCCTTTTGTTCTTCCAGATGAATTTTGTTATTAATAATTTTTGAGTAGTTTAATTGATATGCACAGAATAGGCAAATCAATTTCAGAAGGATTGCCATTTTTGTTATATTGGCTTGGCCTATCCATGAACAATTAATGTTTTTCCAGTTGTTTAGGTCTGACTTTATTTGTGTGAAGAATGTTTTGTAGTTGTGTTCATATAGTTGATTTTATTGGGAGGATATGTTTTTCCCTAGTATAGATAATGCTTGCTGATGACATTTATGACTTTAAGGAAAGCTCCATTTATTCCAATGTTTTCTAATTTTTTTTAATAAGCATTTATTTATTTATTTATTTTTTAAACCCTTGTACTTCAGTGTATTGTCTCATAGGTGGAAGATTGGTAAGGGTGGGCAATGGGGGTCAAGTGACTTGCCCAGGATCACACAGCTGGGAAGTGGCTGAGGCCGGGTTTGAACCTAGGACCTCCTGTCTCTAGGCCTGACTCTCACTCCACTGAGCTACCCAGCTGCCCTAATGTTTTTTTTTTAATAAGGAATATGTATTGCCATTTGTCAAATTTTTTTCTGTATCTATTCAAATAATAATTATTTTTGTTGGTTTTGTTATTAATATAGTCACTTATCTTGATGGTTTTCTTAATACTGAACTATGCTTACATTCCCAGTATAAAACCCACCTGAATATGGCATGTGACCCTTGGACTATAATGTATAATCTTCTTGCTAGTATTTTACTTAAAATTTTTGCATCAATATTCACTAGGGAAACTGACCTGTAGTTTTCTTTCTCTTAGCTCCTCCTGGTTTAGGTATCAGTATCATATTTGTATCATAAAATGAGTTTGGAAGGATTCCCTCTTCCTCTATTTTTCCAAATAATTTATATAGTATTGGAGTTAGTTGTTTTTTGAATGTTTGGTAGAATTCAATCTGGCTCTGGGACCTTTTTCTTTGGGAATTCTTTAATGATTTGTTCAGTTTCTTTTTCTGAGATGGGATTGTTTAACTATTTCCTTTTTGTTTAATCTGGGCAGTTTATATTTTCATAAGTATTCATTTATTTCACTTAGATTGTCAGATTTACTGGCATATGCTTGGGCAAAGCAACTTCTAATAATCGCTTTAATTTCTTCTTCATTAGTTATTTCAACTTTTTCATTTTTGATACTAGTAATTTGTTTTTCTTCTTTCTTTTTTCAATCAACTGAACGAATGGTTTATCTATTTTATTTACATTTTCATAAAACCAACTGCTTATCTTATTTATCAATTCAATGGTTTTATTACTTTCAAATTTATTAATCTCTTCTTTGATTTTCAGGATTTCAAATTTTGTGTTTATCTGTGGATTATTAATTTGTTCTTTTTCTAGTTTTTTTAGTTCATTGGTATATTGTCTCTACATTATCATTTTATTTAATGAAATTGTTGATTTTTTTCTATGATTCATGATTTATTCTTTGCCACTTTCAATTCTTTAGGATAAGAATATTTAGTTTCCAATTAATTTTTAGTCTTTCTGTTGCCCTTTGTTGAATGTATTTTTATTGGATTATGGTCTGAAAAGCACGCACTTAATAGTTCTGGCTTTTCTACATCTGGTTATGAGGTATTTAAAGTCCTATTATATGGTTAGTTTTTGTGAAGGTGTTATATGCTGCTGAGCAAAAAGGTGTATTCTTTTCTATTCCCATTAAGTTTTTTCCAGAGGTCTATTATAATAATATAATAAAAAGTTATATTTATCTCCTTAATTTCTTTCTGGTTTATTTTTTTAGGAGGGTTTATTTACTTCTGAGAGGAGAAATTTGAGTCTACCACTAGTAATGTTTTACTCTTTATTTCCTCCTCTAATTCTTGTAACTTTTCCTTTAGGAATCTGAATTCTATGTCATCTAGTGCATTTACATTTAATATTAATATTTTTTCTTTGTCTATGGTGTCCTTATCATTATTCCTTTCTTGTTTCTTTTTTTTAGATTAATTTTTACTTTTGCTTGGTCTGAGATCATAATTGTTACCCATACTTTTTTTTTTTACTTTAGCTGGAGTATAGTAGATTCTGCTCCAGTGCCTTATTTTTATTCTGTATATCTCCCTGCTTTAAGTGTGTTTCTTGTAGACAGCATATTGTGAGATTCTGGTTTTATTAAAAAATTTTTTTTAAAACCCTTACCTGTGGGAAGCCAATAAGAGAATGGATGGGAATCTGGGACTCCTCTTTTGACCCCTTTTGTGGTCCTTGTGATTTCTTGTTGAGGTGTATTGTGACCTTATTGAAAAGCTTTATGTTCCTATCAAACCTGAATTTAAAGGGTTAACACTTTTAACACAGCAAGGAATGCTGCTACCTGTTATAGCTAAGGCCAAGATACTCCCCAACTTGGCTTTCTGATAAGAACCTAGTCAAAATTCAGCCTTGGCCTTGGTCTATTCTGAAGCCAATGTTTTGTGTTTTGATGTGACATAATTTGTAACTTCTGCACATCTGCAAAGTTTCGGGGGGGGGGTTCTTTTATGTGAAATGAGTCTTGAAATATATATAATAAACTCCATGCTCCTGGAGCCAGAGCTGGAAGCATGAAGTAAAAGACATTTCCCTTGTCCTGTCCATGTTTCCTTATCAACTAAATTGTCATCAGATTATCAGAGATGATAAAGAGATCTTCACACTTACCTTCCATCTTGGAGTCAATACTTTGTATTGGATCCAAGGCAGAAGAGTGGTAAGGGCTGGCAATGGGGGGGTCTAGTGACTTGCCCAAGGTCACAGAGCTGGGAAATGTCTGAGGCCAGAATAGAACCTAGAACCTCTCGTCTCTAGGCCTGGCTCTCAATCAACTGAGCTACCCAGCTGCTCCCAAGGATTCTGGTTTTTAATACAGTGTAAATATAAAATAATATAGCAATTCTTTTCTCTTTTATGGATGAGTTCATCCCATTCACATTCACATCTATGATTACTAATTGTGTTTCTCTCCATCTTATTTTCCCCCTGTTTACTCTTAATAAAAATACTTTAAAAAGAAAGAGATATACTGAGTTAAAATAAGGGGCTGGAGCAAGAACCTATTATAATTCAGTTGAAGTAAAAAAAAAAAAAGCAGAAGTAGCAATCATGACCTTGGACAAAGCAAATCAAAAATGAATGTAATTAAAATGAATAAGCAGGGAAACTACATCTTGCTAAAATGTATATCAATGTTAAACATATATAGACCAAACAGTATAGCATCCAAAATTGTAAAGGAAAGGTTAAATGGCTTTCAGGAGGAAATAGGAAGCAAAACTGCACTAGTGGGGGACTTCAATTTCCCATTCTCAGAGCTAGATAAATCTAACCATAAAATAAATAAGAAAAAAGTTAAGGAGATGAAAAGAATTTCAGAAAAGTTAGGTGTAATAGACCTCTGGAGAAAATTGAATGTGAATAGAAACAAGTATACCTTTTTCACAGATGCATATGACATTGTCACCAAAACTGATGATGTACTAGGGCATAAAAACCTCACAAACATACAGAAAAGAAGAAATATTAAATGCAACCTTTAAAGACCAAAATGCAAAAAAATTTTAACTTAGTAAAGAGTTGAGGAAGAATAGAATAATCTATTCCTAAAGAATGAGTAGATAAAAGAAGTTATGGAAACAATAAATAATTTCATTAAAGAGAATGGCAATGAGAAAAGTACCAATATTTGTGGGATGAGCAATAAAATCAACAGAAATTAAGTGATTATCCCAATAGATGCAGAAATTTTTTTGCCAAAATATAATACCCATTGCTATTAAAAACACCAGAGGGGGGCAGCTGGGTAGCTCAGTGGATTGAGAACCAGGCCTAGAGATGGGAAATCCTAGGTTCAAATCTGACCTCAGACACTTCCCAACTGTGTGACCCTGGGCAAGTCACTAGACCCTCATTGCCTACCCTTACCACTCTTCTGCCTTGGAGCCAATACACAGTATTGACTCCAAGACGGAAGGTAAGGGTTTTAAAAAAAAAACCAAAAACAAACAAACAAAAAAAAACAGAGAACATTGGAATAAATGGAACATTCCTTAAAATAATAAATATATATCTAAAACATCAGTAACTACTTTTTTATAACGGGGATAAGCAAAAGACTTCCTAGTAAGATGAGAAGTGAAGCAAGGATGCCCATTACCACCACTACCATCTTATATTGTACTAGAAATGCCAGCTATAGCAATAAGAGAAGAATAAATCAAAGGAATTAGAACAGCATATTAATAGCAATAAGGAAAAAAAGCTAGTTTATGAACAAGAAATTCTTAGATGAAGAAACTAAAAGTCTCTTTAGTCATATGAAAAAAATGCTTCAAATCACTACTAATTGAGAAATGTAAATTTAAAAATCTCTGAGGTATCACCTTGCTCCTACCAGACTCACTAATTTGACAAAAAAGGAAAATGATAAATGATGGAGAGCATGTGGGAAAATTGGGATACTAATACATTGTTGGTGGGATTGTGAACTGATATCATCATTCTGAAAAGCAAACTGGAACTATGACCAAGGCTCATAAAACTATGCATACTCTTTGACCCAGCAATAATTCTAGTAGTTAAGAGATCAAAGATAGAGCAAAGGGACCTCTTTTTATAGGATATATTTGTAATAGGTTTATATTTATAGGAACTCTTTTTTGTAGTGGTATAGAATTGGAAATGCATGGATACCTATCAATTGTGGCATGGATGAACAAGTTGTGATGTATGCTTATAATGTATATAGCATAATACTTATAATATATATGTAGCATAAGAAATAATGAATAGGACAAATAAAAACCTTGGAAAGACTTATATGAAGTAAGCAGAAACAGGAAAATGCTATACATAGGAACAGCAATAATGTACTATGGTCAACTGTGAATGACTACACTTATCAGAAATCAAATATCCAAGATAATTCTAAAGGACTTATGACAAATAAGTCTACCCATCTCTGTAGAAGGAACTGATAGATCAAAATGGAGATTGAAGCATAACATTCTTCACATTTCTTTCATGAATTTTCCTCTAGTTAAATGATATGTGCCTTCTTTTGCAAAATGTACAACCCATAAATGATCTGTCATTTTAAGAAGATGAGAAGGATGAAAAGGAGGGAACATGGATCACAAAATATCTGAAAATGATTATTAAAATTGTATCTACATTATTAGGATCAATTAGCAACTAAGGAAAGGTAAGGAAGGTAAACAAAGGTTTTGAAGATTAAAAGAGTCTAAGCTTTTCCCCACTCCCTCTAGCCTACAAAGGCTTTCTTCCTGCTTGAAACATGTAATCTGGAAAAAATGTAAAATTAAAAAACTCAAGGATTTTTGTGGGATGGAGCCAAAGTAGTGCTAAGTAGGGAAATTATAAGTCTGAATTCACACATCAGTAAAAGGTGGAAAGCAAAGACTAATTACTTTGGCATGAAACTAAAAAAAACTGGGAAAACAACAAATTAAAAATTCCTAAATAAATACCAAAAATGGAAATCCTGAAAATCAAATGAGTGATTAGTAACATTGGTAAAAAGTAAAAAAATAAGTAATAATTAAAACTAGAAGCAGTTTTTATGAAATATAAGATAACAAAATACATATGCCATTGATTAATTTGATTTAAAACAGAAAGACCAAATTAATAGTATCCTAAATGCAAAAAGTGATTGCATCACCAATGAAGATAAAATTAATGCAATTAGTCATTTTTTCCAATGTATGCCAGTAAGACTGACAACTTAAATGTACTGGATGAATAATTACAAAAACATAAATTGCCTGAATAGAAGAAACGAAATTTTTTTTTTTTTAAATCCTTACCTTCTGTCTTGGAGTCAATACTGTGTATTGGCTCCAAGGCAGAAGAGTGGTAAGGGTAGGTAATGGGGGTCAAGTGACTTGCCTAGGGTCACACAACTGGGAAGTGTCTGAGGCCAGATTTGAACCTAGGACCTCCCGTCTCTAGGCCTGACTCTCAATCCACTGAGCTACTCAGCTGTACCCAGAAGAAATGAAATACTTAAATAAGTTTTAGAAAAAGTAATTGAACAAAGTCAGAAGTGAGTTCCTTAAGAAAAACTTCTCAGGTAAAATAGATTTACAAGCGAATTCTACAAAGCATTTAAGAAAGAATCCCATTACTATTTTAACTAATTAAAAAATACTTAATGAAGACATTATATGTAAATATAATTTTGATAGCTAAACCAGAGAGAGAGAAAAAAAAGAACAGAAAAAAATTATAGGTCAATTTCTCTAAGGAATATTGATACAAAAATATTTAAATAAAATTTTGAATGAGACTATAGCATATATCACAAAGAACATAACTGTGACCAGATGGAATTTATACCTGGAATGTAGAGCTAGTTCAATATTGGGAAAACTATAAGGATAATTGACTATATTAATGTAAAACCACATGATTATAATTACATAGATAGATGCAGAAAACCTTTTTGAGAAAATAAAACATTCATTCCTATTAAAATTACTAGGAATCAATGGAACTTTTCTTAAAATAATAAGTAATATATATCTTAAATCAAGAGCAAGCATTTTTTTTATAATGGAGATAAGCTAGAAGCCTTTTCAATAAGATTATGGGCAGTACCTTAAAGGGATAGTAACTTACATCTTGAATGTAAAAATACTGAGTTACATTTTTTAAAGATGAGATATTTTTTTACTATTTATAACAGTATTAATTTTAAATTTGGCTTTTGTGCTTAGTTTATTTCTGACAAATAGACAATACTCTTTCTGATGAATGGCAAATTGAAATGGGAGAAAAGAAACCCTCTAGCTACTTTGGGTGAATTATTTAAATATTATCTGAATTTTCTAATGAATATGGAAGATAATATTTTCCTTAGTTATAGAGCTATTCTGAACATTTTGTATAAGCATACATACTCCTAAGGACATTGGAAGTTTAGAAATAATAAATATAATAATAATTGCTAATATTTATTATTAAATATGATAATTGCTAACACTTAAATATATGCCAGGCATTATACTTATCTGAGTACCCCATTGCTATAACCAATTTCAGAGAAAGGAAAATATGAGTTACTAGAAGTGAAGGATTACTTCAATTTGCCCTTATATCCCCAGGGTCTAATAGAAGTCAGCTAATATAATAGGTGCAATGAAATGAAAAATATTAGTCTATTTTTTCTTGCTTCTGTCTCCATTCTTGGTGAATTGAATTAAAAGAGATATATTTTAAAAAATAGTTTGCAATATGACTTCATAGATGTCACTGCTATCATCATCGTCATGCAATGGCTATCAGTTGCTTGTCTATTATTTTTCATGATCCTGATGTATTAAAATGATTACATCTTAGAGTGCACAAGAATTTCTACATATTTCTACCAAGTTTTCTCATCTCTAGGCAATATTTAATTAGGCATTCATAATAAGGGACCACTAATAAGACTGACAAAAAAGGACCTTTGTTAAAATCAGATAAAAAATAATAAAAGGTTGTTTTTGTTTTATAGGAGATTCACACATGACTCTGAAGGTTAAGTGCTTTGTCAAAATTTAATATATAGAGTCAAAATTACTCTTGAAAATCACTCATCATCCTTAAAATACAGTGTAATATCTTTAAAGTTCTGGCTGGAAAATGGTTAGGATCTCTTTAAAAAAACATCAGTGAAGAGATGGAAAAAGATGGTTGCAATAGAAACAAATTGAAAATGAAATTTATTTTTCACTGTACCCAGAAAGAAAAAACTCAGAAATTTAGCTGAATAGGAAAAGATATGCCTGATGGAGATGTATGAAAATACATATATGCGATCATATTTTATAGTGATCACACCACCAAATAACTTTATCTTCTGATTCACCAGAAGTCAAGAGGAAGCAAAAGAGAAATCAACAGGGGCTTCCTCAGTGACCAAGGATGTTAGAATGGCCAACTTTCTCATAATGTCTAATAGCCTTACAGACTGAATATGCTGTCTGTATATGATAAAAAGAAGATTCTAGAATTATGAATAGCAGTGAAATGATGACATGATCACATTATAAAAGAACTGAGGCCATCTAATAGAACAACAAATTAACATTTTACATAAGGGTATGTTTGAGTTCTTTCATCTTTCTCAAGCACAAATAGATGAATTCCCTATGAATCCAAGAAATTGAAATGTGCAGTGAAAAAGATTTATTCTCAGTATTGTATCATTTTGATTTCTTTTTTTTTTTTAAATCATTACCTTCCATCTTGGAACTTGGAATTGGTTCCAAGGCAGAAGAGTGATAAGGATTAGGCATTGGGGGTTAAGTGACTAGCCCATCTGGGAAATGCCTGAGGCCACATTTGAACCTATGATGTCCCATCTCTAGGCCTGGCTCTCAATCCACTGAGCTACCCAGCTGCCCCCTTGATTTCTAATATTGCTCTGTAACATTGGAGTTTTCATACCTTTTTCCTCATTCCTTTGTTAAACAATCATAGGAATGCCCTCAAATTCCTTGTCCCAGAGCATTCTCTAAAATTAGGGTAACTTAAGCCTGAGGATTTAAGATTCATCTTTTTTGGTAAACAAATCTGGCTCCAAACAAGTATGTCCAAGGGTGACATGGTTTTGTCTTTGAGGCCCCTATTAGGATGAACAATGGAAGTCAGTCTTAACCATATCCAACCTGATTTCTTCACATAGAAGAGCAAGGATTTTGGAGTCCTGTGACCAGGCAAGTAATTTCTCCCCATAATCCTGAGGGGATATAAAAAGGGCCTAGAAAATATTAGCCTACCTCTTCATTAGGTATCCACGAATTAGAGATATCTTGGGTAGTCTTGGGGAGGCCTGAAAAATGAGGTTTCAGAATTGTATTTAAATGATTAAAGACTGGTTGAATTATCTTTCATCACTGAGAGAGATAATGGACCAATTAATGTATTGAATGGAAACATATTGCTAGCCTAATCAATCAATTTTCCTTATCCGGAACCAAATCTCTCAGAATTTTTACTTCTCACAATTTCACAACTGCTTTAAAAGAAAATCCAACCATCACTCTTTATACTATATTTAAAACAGAAAACTGGGTTACAATTGAAATAAATATTTCATTACTTACCTTTGATGGCAGGTTTTTTTCCAATGTTCTGCATAGTATGGACAGCATTAATTAGAGATTCATCAGGTATAAACTCTGCAAATAGGTATCCAGAATACCAAGCACAAATAGAGGCAAAAATAAGGAGTGGTCCCTTCGTGTAATCTAAGGACAAACGACAAGATTTTACTATAAAATTCATGACAAGCAAGACTCGTTAGGTAATTAATACACATATCATCTTTCCTAGAGTTTTCTGGGGAGAATTTTGTCCTACTCCACTATAGAAATTATAAATTCTCATTGATAAGATATTTCAAATGATACTTAAAAAATTTCTTAAAGGGATATATCATAAGCAAATTAAAAGAACAAGGAAAATTAATATGGTTAAGGGAAGAATTTATGTCCAAACAAGATATATTGAATATTACAAAATGTAAATTGATTAAATTAAATTAGAAAAGATTTTGCACAAAAAAAATCAATGCAATGAGGATTAAAAGTCAAATCACAGACTGGAGGAAAAAATCTTTATTAGGAGATGTCTCTAAAGCATTCTCCAACTGACAAATGGTCAAAGAATATAAACAGGCAATTCTCAGATGAAAAAATTAAAACTATCTTTAATCATATGAAAAAATACTCCAAATTACTATTAATTATTGAAATGCAAATGAAAATAACTCTGAGGTACCACTTCACACCTATCAGACTGACTAACAAGACAAAAAAGGAAAATGGTAAAAGGTGGAGAGAGTAGAGAGAATGAGAAAAAATTGGGACAGTGATACACTGTTGTTGATGCTATGAACTAGTAAAAACCATTTTGGAGAGCAATCTGGAATCACTCGGCAATACCCAAAGAGATAAAAGATAGGGGGAAAGGACCTATTTTGCAAAAATATTTATAATAGCTCTTTCTGTGGTGACCAAGAATTGAGAAATGGCTAAACAAGTTGTGGTATATGATTGTGATGGAAAACTATTGTACCATAGGGAATAACAAACAAGATGATCACAAAAAACAAAACCAAACCTGGAAAGACTTCTATGAAATGAGCAGAACCAAGAGAATGTTGAACACAGTACCATCAATAGTGTATGATGATTGATTAGGAATTACTTAACTTATAAACAAGGCAAGGGTCCAGGACAACTTGAAGGGACTCAGCATGAAAAAGAAAATCCATTGGCACAGAAGGAACAGAGTCCAAATGCAGATGGAAGCATATATTCTTTATTTTCTACATGCGTTTTTCTCTATTGTAAGCAACATGTGCCCTTTTTCACAACATAATGAGTATGGAAATATGTACTACATAATATATATGTATAAGCTATAGTATTTTATCTACTTTCTTTGGGGAGGAGGAAGAAGTGGGTGGGAGAGAAAGGACATGGACTGCAAAATGTCGGAAAATGAATATTAAAATTCCATCAACATGTTATCTAGAAAAAACAACAATTTAAAAAGGACAGGAAAATATTATCTATCTGATTTATGGATAGGAGAGGAATTTATTAATAAACAAGAGATAGAGAGCATTGTGATATATAAGATGGATAATTTGAGTACATTAAATTAAAAGGTTTTTGTACAAATAAAACCAATGTGGTTAAGATTACAAAAATTACATTTCCATAAGCAGGAAATATGCTTATATATATCACCAAATATGCATGTTCCTAGGACTGAGCCTGGGAGGAATAATTAAGGGGGCCCATGCACAAGGGTGGCATTCTTGGAGAGACAGAGCCATGTAATTTAGTAAACGGTAAGTAGTAATATTATGACTCAGACCCCAGGAGCAGAGTAGGATCTCAATTCCAATCTGAAGCCTGCAGAAGAATAGTTAGATCAGGCAAAGCCTATAATTCGTACATTCTGAACCAACAGTCTTTTCTAGCTGTCTGATAGGGGCTAAGTCCAACAGCATTCTACATCTGATTAGACAGGGCAGGGCTGAAGCAATCAGAATTGTCCTTAAATCATATATGTTTGGGAACACTGAAAGTTTATAGGCCACCAGCTTGTCTATTAGAATTTGAAATAATACAATATTCAATACTCTAAAAAAGCAGCAAGTCCAGCTCAAACTTTTCCTCCAGAATTGTGTTGAGTTCAGCTCTAATATTAAGTCTGAAGTCAGGAAACAGGAAGAAAAGAAAATAAGCTGTTATCATCATCACCATCCTAAAGTGGTTAAATCTCTTTTTTCTTCCCCTCTTCTGTGCACGTGCAAAGATCACCGGATTCCTGGAAGTCAGAAGGTCTCAATTCTAGTTCCAGATTCTTCATTTAGATTAAACAAGTTATTTAGTGTTTCAAAGTTCTAATTTTCTCATCTATAAAATGAAGAGACTGGACTAAAGGTCCTTTCCAGATCTAACATTCTAAAACGTGTGTTTTAGATTCATATTTTGAGTAGCCAAGAAATCTTCATGCTTGAAAAGGGGAAGGAAATATAACAAAATGTTGGATTTAAAAATCAGTCTGGCAGTCTACTGAACTATTTCTGGCCTGGGCAAGCTACCCCCAGCCCCCAAGGTTTCCCAGCACAGTCTTCCTTATCTCCCCCTATCATAAACCTAAAACTGAAGCTATCTTATCTGATGAATATTAACCTTCTTGAATGTTTGTCTAAGTTTGCCTGCTTTACAATATTTGCCTATTTAATGTATGTTTGCCAAATGCTTCCAGACCCCTGACCCTGAAACCCCCCCCCTCCCCAGATGCTTCCTGACCACCTGTCCCTGACACTACCTTGATAATTATGTATGTACCAACCCCCTTCCCCAAACATTTCTATATAAACTCTTGGCTGAGAATTCCAAGGGGTCGTTCAGGCATGCCTCTCTGCCTAGAGACCCTAGCTATTATTGCTAGTAAAGAATGAGCCTCTTCTTGCATATTGCATTGTCAGTATGATTCTTCCTTCGGTCATGAACCTGGGTTAGGTATTAAAATTTGGGTACAACAAAAACATTCCAAATATTATTGTATAGAAAGAAAAATGGATAGATGAGAAACTGAAAAACAAAACTTTAGAGAGTAAATCTTTCTTTACTTTTCTCTTCCCAAAATAGATCAAATGAATATTTATTTTTAAGACTTGGAAGATCTCTAATGAGACATTCCCTCAGATACAGATAAAATGTTTGAAAGCCTCTTTGAGATCTGATATTGTGTGAACCCAGGTCACCTGGCTTATGATGTTTTTTCTGATATCAGTGTCTATCATGAAGCCTAAATAAATATTTCACTTATTTATTCATCTTTACCTCACTTTTTTCTTTGCCTTTTGAAAAGGATACTTTCACATTGCTCCCACCAATTGTTAATATATTGCAATGACTGAATCTCAGATTTTCTGGAGGATTCTTTATGTTTTATATTCACTTGCAATGCCAATTCTGCTGGCTTTCTTGTATCCTTTTAAGTTGGCTACTTTTACCCAATTAAATTACCAAAAAGAATTAGGAAGAAAGAAGAGTTTATTTCTAATTCATCAATGCTTTGGTCTTCTTTCTAGCTTTCTATTTTTAAGGCAAAGTGTTATTCTTCCTAAAAAATTGCTGTTGTTTGATTTTCCTTCATAAACTCTCTTCCCTTCTCATAGACCTATCTCCTATTTCTGCTGGGGATGGGAGATAATACTCAAATCTTGGAATGAAGGAGATGACAGATTGTGAGGGTATATACATAAACAATATTTTTGTCTTGGTCAGACTTGGAAAATACTAACCTACTCTGACATCTTCACCTGCTGCTTCTCCATTCCTCCTCCTCTCCTAAGGTATACAAACCACGTGTAAAACCCAAGACCATGCAACATAAACACCACAATTCTTGACTCCCACCCACAGTCCTCCCTTTTCTGAAGTGAGCTTGGTAGTGGAAGGGGAGGAGGGAAGACTTCTCCTCAGGCTGAGAGTAGTCCAACCAGAATATCCACCCTTTCTCCAGCTCTCTTCTGATTCATCTGCCGCCTCTCCTTCCTCCTTTTCTCTAGCCCTTGTTTTTCTCTCCCTTTCTCCATCTTCCTTTCTTCCTTCTCCCTCTCTGCTTGCTTCTCTCTGCCCCTCCCTCTTTACCTTCTCTTGCTCTTCTTTCTCTTTTCTCTCCTTTTCCCTTTCTTTTTTCCTCTTCTGTTTAGCAGGCGAGGAAGCAATGTCGAGAGGGAGAAAAAAATTATGAGAAGAATCAAACTCACTAGAAACCCACGATCCCATCTTCTAGGTCCAGATCAGCCCCAGGATTTCCTCTTGTAGCCGCTGCTGCAGGTGCTGCAGGTGCTGCAGTTGTTACGGTGTGGCTGGAGCTGTCACTTGCGTCATTATCTAGAGACCGCCCGGATATGTTCCGGGACTCCAGTTCCTTCCTAGGCGGAGTTGAAAGAAAGGGAACACCTCATGACACACCCTTATTACGGATTTGGAGAGTTGAGTTGGAGGGAGCAGGTAAAGGTAGGAGGAAATAGGAAGGGAACAAATGTAAGATCGGTTGGTGGACTTCGGAATGGGCGCCACTGGCTTTCCCAGATGGTGTTAGTTGAATTTCATTTGCTTTCTGAGAAACCAAAAAATTTTAGAACCTTATTTTTAAACAACACGTTAGAATTTGTGAAAGCCTTAACAGTACTTTTGTAGTACATGCGAATTCCCTCCTACGGTTTTCTTGAGGGTCAGATAAGGCATTTCAGCTTCACCTTGCTGGGAAATAATGGTTAGAACTTGTTCCTGGTAAGGGTAGTTTAAAAATTCGTTAGTCATAAACATCACACCTAGTTCATGAAGCCAGGCAGAGTCCCCCAGGTAAGATTAAGTCTTTCCTTACCAACTTTTTAAAAGCAAAGATTATGTTTTTTTTTTCCTTTCTAACAGATAATTCTTGTACTTATTTTCCCAAGATGCACTGGCCTATAAGAGCATATGAGAGCTGTATAAGAAACTGTGGGCTGAGGCCAGCTAGGTCAGTTTTTTCCACCCATATATTTTTGTCATTATTATGCATATTACAGCCCCCAAACCTTTTTACTTTGGTGTGATATTTTGGCTAGTGAAAAATCTTAGTCTCACTACATCTACTCTTTTAGGTTTATTTGCAATTAATCATTTTAACTTTTTAAGTGTGTCCTGTGTGCCATCACTGTGCTAAGCACAGAGAATACGCTGAAGAATTAAACAATGAAATGATCATTCTGAGGGGGAGGAAAAGTGTGTGCATATATATTTACATATATATACATACATATATATATAAATACATACATATTTCAGCAAATATAAAGTTATTAAACACAACAGTTGAAAACAATGGTTTGAGAGGGAGAGCACTAACAGGAATCAAGAATGTTTTCATGTAGAAGATGGTATCTGAGCTGCATCTTAAAGGAAGAAAAGGAACTCTATGAGGTAGAAATTAAAAAGGGAATGCATTTTGGTTATGGAGAAATAGGGAGAAGTCTAGAGTTGTTAGATTGCAGAATGTGGGAGGGGTAAGTCCAATGAGGCTGAAAAGGCTCTAAACTCTAAATTAGTGATTCCCAAAGTGGGTGCCACTGCCCCCTGATGGGTGCTGTAGCGATCCAGGAGAGTGGTGATGGCCACAGGTGCATTTGGGAGCAGTGAATAACTGTAAGGGGGCGGTGATAGTATGTGACAGGGGGCACTAAGTAATATTTTTTCTGGAAAGGGGGCGGTAGGCCAAAAAAGTTTGGGAACCACTGCTCTAAATAGAAAAGATTATATTTTATTCTAGACATTCAAGGGAACATCTGGAGTTGGTTGAGTAGGGAAGTCACATTATCAAATTTGTGCTTAAAGAAAATTATTATGGCAATAGTTTGTAGGATAGGCTAGAATGGGGAAGAGAAGAGAGAGAAGGAAAACAAAGTGATTATAGCAGGAATAAAATCAATATTCCAAAAAACTTTTTTAAAAAGGAAAAGGAACTGCATATACAAAAATATTTATAGCAGCTTTTTGTCATGCCAAAGAATTGGGAATTGAGAGGATGCCCATCAGCTGGGGAATGCCTGAACAAGTTGTGGTATATGATTAGAATGGCATGTGATGGAGTGGTATTGAGCCATAAGAAATAAAAGTTAGGATACTTTCAGAAAAATCTGGAAAGAGTTACATGATGCAAAGTGACATGAGCAAAACAGAGCATTGTACTTAGCCCTAGCAATATTGTATGATGATCAGCTGTGAATGTCTCAGCTATTCTTGGCAATACAAAGATCCAAGACAATTCTGAAGGACTGATGAAAAATACCATCTACCTCCAGAGAAGAAGCTCATGGAATCTGAATGCAGATTGAAGTGGACTATTTTTTAAAATTCAAAGCCTTTAATTTCCCCAATTACATGTAACAACAATTTTCAACATGCATTTTCTGAAATTATAAGATCCAAATTGTCTTCCTCCTTCTGTTCCTCCCCCCTTCTCAGAGATGATAAACAATTTGATTTGGGTTATATGTGTATTTGTGAGATCCATATTGCAGAGAGGGGTTTAAGCTACAGAGGGGGATTCAGGCTCCAGCACAGAATTCCATAGGGCCCCCCAGAACTCTAAGAGAGGGGGCAGTTAAAGGCAGTTGGAGCCCCTGTATAAGAAGGCAGGTGACCCTGTTTGCTGGTCTTGAGTCCTGGGTTGGTCTTGGGGGACTTGGGTCTTGAATCTGAGCAGAGGGATAATATGGGTGACTCTGAGTTGAGCCATTTAGTTCCTGACTGCCAAACTGCTTTACTTGGGTTAGACATTCAACAACATCACAGTCTAAAGTTATCTTGATATAGAGGAAGAATATTTATAGGGTTAGAGAGCAGATCAGCCATTCAAAAGGCTGGTTTGACATAACTATTTGAGGGTTTTCCTGACCTTATCAATCCTTATTCATCCCCCATCCTTCCCATTCCCACCTATCATTAAACTTATCAACTGGGAGCAGTGCCTAGATATATATTTTGGAGATATATTCACAACCTCCTCAAGCCAAGTTCTTTCTATTTGTAGCCCAGAAGTTAATCCTAACCTCTGAGCCTGTGAGCTTCAAAGACATCAAGCTTCTCCTATTCTATCCTGTGGGTAATAATACAGAGAAAGGTATAATCATAAGGAGTTTGTCTTTCTCCACTTATCATCTTGGCCCAGAAGATATCAAATCAACCACCATATTGTAACTGACTTTCCAATTGCCTAGTGGGAGGGGGGAAGTGAAGGAGCACTTTGAAAAGATCCTGCCCCTACCTTCAGTCAAGCCAGCTTGTGGGTGTGTCCCTCCATTGACCAAAAGATGAGGGAGATTTGATTGTTACAGACTCCGGTCATCTTACAGATTCCCAAATACAACAGTATTATCATGCAAAACATACTTCCATATTATGGATTATTTTTTAAACTTTGTTTTTAGTCTTTTTTCTTTCACAACAATAAGGAAATATTTTGCATGACTACACATATATAACTAATATCAAATTGTTTGCTTTCTCAGGGAAGAAGAGAGGAAGGAAGGGGAAGAGAAGGGGAAGGGAGAGAGAATTTGGAACTCAAAATAAAATGTTAAATGTCAAAATGTTAAAAATTGTTTTTATATGTAATTGGAAAAAAAGAAAATATATATATTTTTAAACTCTTACTTTCTGCCTTAGAATCAATACTGTGTATTGGTTCTAAGACAGAGGAGTGGTAAGGGCAAGGCAATGGGAGTTAAGTGACTTGTCCAGGGTCACACAGCTGGAAAGTGTCTGAGGCTAGATTTGAACCCAGGATCTCCTGTCTAGGCCTGGCTCTCAATCCACTGAGCTACCTAGCTGCCCCCTAAAATAAAATATTTTTTAAAAGAATATAGGCAAAGGCAGCTGGGTAGCTCAGTGGATTGAGAGCCAGGCCTAGAGACGGGAGGTCCTAGGTTCAAATCTGGCCTCAGACACTTCCCAGCTGTGTGACCTTGGGCAAGTCACTTGACCCCCATTGCCTACCCTTACCACTCTTCCACCAAGAAACTAATACACAGAAGTTAATGGTTTAAAAATATAAAAACAAAAACAAAAACAAAAACAAAAAAAAAAGAATATAGGCAAGATGTGATAAAAGCCTATTCTAGAGATTTTTAAAGGAGTAAATGGCAATATTTGGAAGCTGATTGAATATGTAGAATGAAAGTGAGGAATCCAAGATAAATCAGAATTTATGAACCTGGATATTGTAAGGATGGTGATGTCATTCATAGATTTGGGGAAGTTTGGAAGGAGGCAGGGTTTAGGAAAACAGAGTTTAGTTTTGAACATGTTAAGGATTTTTTCTTTTTTCATTTTAAAATATACATTTTTGGGGGCAGCTGGGTAGCTCAGTGGATTGAGAGCCAGGCCTAGAGATAGGAGGTCCTGAATTCAAATCTGACTTCAGACACTTCCCAGCTGTGTGACCCTGGGCAAGACATTTAACCACCATTGCCCTTACCCCTCTTCTGCCTTGGAACTAATACTCAGTATTGACTTTAAGGTAAAGGTTTTTAAAAAAATTAAAAAATAAAAAATACATTCTACTGATTTCCATTCTCATTTGAGATTTTTTCTACCTATACATTGCTTCCTCCCATCCCAGACCCTCTATGTTGTTCGCCTATTGTGAGTATAAGAAATACTGCTTTTCCCTTTCATTTCCATTGAGGATCTATTAAAGCAATTAAAATATAAGGCTCTAATGCAGATGAGCTATGCATCTTCTGGCCATAGGTTCTGAGGCCCTTGTCTCAGAAAAGAGACGTTCACCAGGGGAAGTAAACCTGAGTTTGTAGCTATTTCTGTGCAAATGAATTGCCACCTATTTAAAAACAATTCAAAATGAATGTTTTGCTTGTAGAAGGCCAGTGGTATCAGATTCAATTCATGTATAAAAGTGAAGTAATGGCTCACTTTTATAATCTTTACTAACCATACAGGAAAGTGACTGTAATTAGTGCTCAGTGTTTGAAATCAGGAAGTCCTTGATTCAAGTACTGACTCTGTGGGCTATAGAATCTTGGAGAAGTTACTTTACCTCAGTGCCACAGGCAATTATCCAAGACTTTAAATTGTAGAACAATTGTTAATCTGTATTACTAGAAGGAACTTCTTTACTGAGCATTTCTTGCACCAAAAAAAAAAAAAAAATCACAATTCTAAAAATTAAACCAAATCAAACCATATAACATTATATTTTTTATCTTTTAATTTAATATCAGCATTCTTTTACTTAATATAGTGGAAATTAGAAACAGAGAGAGGGGGAAATGGAGACATAGAAAACCCAGAAGTTTCAGGGGACAAATGAAGGATTCCCCTAAACTTGTCTGGACAAAGAAGATAATATAGATAATATGGATAAAAATGACATGGTGTTCCACCTTTCTGAGATCTGCATATCTCTTGATAAACAAATTCTTCTATCCCAGGCCTTCCCTCTAGCCATCTCCCCTTGCCAGTTACAATGTCCCTCCCTCCCAAAGTTACCCATCTTTGGCATGTCAACTTCAAACCCTTTCCAAAGTCACAGGAGTCACCATCTCCAACCCTACCCAAGTTACCTGAAGGTCACATGTCTCCTGCCCCCTTGTTTGTCAAATATCCAGCTCTCCCATTAAACCAATAAAACCCTCACTTTTTGTCACTTTTGGCAGGCAGATTTCCACCTGGAACTGCCTCCTGGTCATCAAATGTCCTAATAATACCTTTTTAACTTCATTTGGGCACTTGTAATTCTTTAGAAAGTAACAAACATCCTTGGAATCAGTACAGCTTGTCCCTTAACAATAAGTTCTTCAGAATTGTCTTGGATGGTTGTATTGCTCAAAATAGCTAAGACTTACATAGTTGCTTATCATATATTACTGTTACTATCTATGTACCATGTTGTCCTGGTTTTCCAAGTTTTTCTGAGATCATCCTGTTCATCATTTCTCATAGTATAATAATATTCCATCACAATTAATTATATAACACAATTTGTTCAACCATTCCCTAATTGATGGACATCCCTTCAATTTCTAATTCTTTGCTTCCACAAAAAGTCCTTATTTGCTTTAAAAAAAGTCTCTTAGCTTTTATTTCATCTCTTTTCTAATGATTATTGTGGACTGATGACTAATATGGAAATACATTTTGATTGACTATACACTATACGTGTATCTGAAATTGTTTGCCTTCTCAATGGGAGAGGGAGAGAATATAGAACTTAAAAATATTAAAAATTGTTTTTACATGTAATTGGAAAAATATTAAAAGAAAGGGTTTCACACAGCTTCATTTGTTCTTCATAACAATCTTTTGAAGTAGGTATTACAATCATCCCTATTTTCTAGCTGAGAATAAAAGAAGTTATGCTTAATAGTCAGAATTACATAAAAGGTGGGATTTGTGTCTAGGTTTCTTCTGACCCCAAGTCTAAGACTATCCATTATACTAATAACTATCTACTATTTCTTTTTAAAATTCTTCGGGTTACAATACAGTGGTATTGCTGGGTCAAAGGACACACATAGTTTTAAAGCCCTTTGGGCATAGTTCCAAATTGCTATGAATTTCTTAAGCTATACCTTGGCACCCACTGACCCACACTAGAAGAAGATGACAGGGGCAGGCATCAACAGGCAGCTTTGGTGTGAAAGGAAAACTGGCTTTTGTATTATTGATCATAAACCAAGTGATCACATATAATCCTTTAGATCAGTATCTGCAATTATAAGTTTTAGAAAGAATTAGACCAAGTTATTAAACTAACTGTATGATATCAATTTTAGTAATAGAATGTTAATTATAGTACTAGAAAATATATAATGATGTATTAGAATATTATAACAATTAATTGTATTATATATTATAATACTATTAAGGAATAAAACTTTAGGTCTATGTGTAGTTATCTAATGTTTGCCCTCCCCCCTTTCTGGGGTCACATAGGTGACATCATCTCCTGTTGACTACCTGGGTACCTGGCAGTGAATCTGAACTTGACCTGCTAAGACAGGACAAAAGGAGCCAGGAGGTTATAAAAAGGGTTAAGCAGGAAGTTCACACTCTCTTTGTCTCTGGCATTCTGCCAAGAAACTTCTGTGCTGGGCATCTGCTAGAGGAGCCAGATGGAAAAGTTAGATTAGGGCTCCTTTTCTATCTGTCTCTCACTTTCTAACTATCCAAATAATCCTAATAAATTTTATTAAAATCTAAGCATAAGACTCCTATTTTAGTTTAATACTAATGTATAATTTTTGTAAAATCCAAGATTAAAAAAAATTTTTTTTTGAGAAAAAATGTCAGGAAAAGGAGCTTGTTAACTCCTTGAATCAAGAAAATGAACTATGTGGAGAAAATGCCATAAAGAAACCTTCACTGCATCAAGAAGATCCAGAATGAACTTTGGGGTGTAACTGATTGAACTGAAAGGGGTTGAACACATTTATTCTGAATGTAAACAACTTTTTGTCAATGGGTCTAGAAAACATTGGTTTTGTTCTCTCTTCTATTTCCCTCATCTCTAACTATTGCAGTTTCCTCTTAAAAAGTGTGATATTGTTTGTACCTGTAGCTAGAAGATCTTTAGAGGTGTAAGCTGGTTATGTTAAATAATTCATTGGGGAGCCTAGTCTCCCAAGGAATCACAGGGGAGATTGTGAAAGGGAATCTTCATTCTCTTTGTTAAATTCTCTATTTTAAATTAATCAACCAAAAACTTAAAAACACCCCTACTTAAAACTAAGTAAGGGAGTTCACAGTTATGAACTTGGAGAGCTCCACCCTTTTAACTCAATCAGTCAGAAACTTGTGAATCCTTTGATAAGAGTTTACACCTTCAGAGAATGAAAGGTGGATCCCACAGACACTTCCTCCCTGGACAGTGTTAGGTAATTTGTAAGCTGTGATTGGCCCCTGTGAAGAGGGGAAAGGACAGGAAGTGATGTGGGAAAAGGACTATAAAAGTCCTGAACTTCCTGTACAAAGCATCTTTGGCTAGTGACTTGTCTCTTGGAGGTAGCTTGGGACTTCTCCTTTGAGCTTAGGCTGGGAATGCTCCTGGGATCTTTGGCTTGGATCTTCTTCTGGTGAGTAGGCTTGGACTGAGACTTTGGCTCTTGGACTGTTTCTGGGAGGATTGCTCTTGGATCTTCTCCTGGTGAGTGAGTAGCTGGCCTTCCCTTCCTAGCTTCTGGAGAGATTGGCTCCAGAAAGCCTTCACTTTTCCTTTTGGAGGAGGCTGTGTGGGTGCAATCTCTGTTTAATTCACCACCAGGTCCTCTGGCTGAGGGTCAACAAGCCCTGCCCGGCTTAGCTGGGCACTGAAACAACATTTAGTGTGATAGGCTAGACATTTTCTCTACTCTTTTCTTACATTTCTCTACTTTCACTCTTTCCACCTCTTTGTAAATAAAGCTACTAAAAGTCATTTGGCTTGAGCTATAATATTTTTATTTTTATTTATTTTTTCCTTTTTTTAATTTTAATTTTGAATATTTTCCCATAGTTGCACGTTTCATGTGCAACTCTCCCCCAAAACCCCCGTTCCCCGTAGCCAAAGCACAATTCCACTGGGTTTTACTTGTATTGATTTATAATATTTTAACAAAGCCCACAACATTACTTGAGGACTCTCATTATTTAGTCAAACCCTAAATTTAATTCCTTACACTAGGGAAGCTGAAACCCATGCAGAAAAAACTGGGTTCATTGAGAGTGGAGAGGAAAACAGCAGGCCTGATCAGATAGTATGAAAACAACCTTGTTTTCCTCAGGTGTTATTTGATCCTTTAAAGATTTAAAGATGACACTATAGGCTCCCCAGAGTATTATGGCCAATAATGGTTACTGTGATCTCAGTAATATGATATTTAATCTTGTACTTAACTTTTAGGACTTCGTAGCAAATGTTCTAAACTCTTGTTATAAAGCACCATTACATGTTTCTTAACATCCTCTATTCAGTGATTCCCAAAGTGGGCGCTACCACCCCCTGATGGGTGCTGCAGCGATTCAGGGGAGGCGATGATGGCCACAGGTGCATTTATCTTTCCTATTAATTGCTATTAAAATTTAAAAAAATTAATTTCCATGGGGCTAAGTAATATTTTTTCTGGAAAAGGTGCGGTAGACCAAAAAAGTTTTGGAACCACTGCTCTATACCTTCTGCTGTGTTAATGACTTATGCTAATTAGCTCTTAATAACCTATAAAACATTCTGTTTAACATTTACATGGGACCTTATCACAAACTGGGGGTGCAAGTAAGATCTCCAAGTTTAATTTACCACAATTAAAGTATTTGGATCTTAAGCTCAGAATTACAACCCAGAGATTTCTTTGTTTCTAAATGGTGCCCACCACCCAGTTGCAGATCAGAGATTCAGGGCAAACTGAGAAAGGGACCACCATCTAGGGTAGTATTCTTGGCTAGGAAGGACCTGGGTGGCAAAGTTCTTAAAGGCCAAATTTCAGAAGCAAGTAGCAGTATGTGGCTCAGACTCTAGCAGCAGAGCACAGTTTCAGTTTTGCATCTACCCCAGTCTGAAATCTAAAGAACCAGGTCAAGAGTCATACACCAACAAGAAACCCCAAATTCTGTTACTTGAAACCACTTGAATTTTTGAGATGGCTGACAGAAGAGGGTCTAGCAGCATTCAACTGTGGCTCAGACAAAAAAACCAGGTCATGAACTTATAAAACTTGGACCATGAGAACTTTGCCTTGGACCCAACTATAGGAACCCTGGAAGCTTCTCCAGAGCTAGAAGTGTCACAAAGATTGTGGAATAGCAATATTCAATACTCCAAGTGAGGAGCATCAGGTACCTAGAAGACTCAAGGTGAGCAGAGATATTCTTCCCAGAAACATGCAGACACCAGAATGATTTTTTAAAACCCTTAGCTTTTGTCTTGTAATCAATACTACGTGTTGGTTCTAAGGTAAGAGAATGATAAGGGTTAGGCAATGTGAGTAAAGTGACTTGCCCAGGGTCACACAGATAGGAAGTGTCTGAGGCAAGATTTGAACCCAGGACCTCCTGTCTCTGGGCCTGGCTCTCAATCCACTGAGCCACCCAGCTGCCCTCCCCGCCCCCCAGAATGATTATAAAATTCAGAGCCAGAAAGTAGGCTCTATTAGAATGAGCAAACAAACAAAACTAACAAAAAGAATCCCATTATAAAAAAAAACTATTATGTTGACAGGGTCAATTAAGAACCAAATCTAGAAGGGAATGACAATTACAAGCAAAGCCTCAAAGAAAAGCATAGCGTGGGTATATGTGTCACCTAGAATTCCTAAAAGGTTTTTCATAAATGAAATGAAAATAGTAATGGAAAATTGGAAAAGAAATGAGTGCTATGGAAGAAAGGATTGCAAAGAAAATTAACAGCTTGGTTCAAGAGATAACTTATTTAAGCAACAAAAAGACTGAAAATTAAAGGGATCAAATAGAAGATACTGACAATGAGAAATAAAATGAAGTAAAAAAACCTTGAAAAATGAAAGGAGAAAGTTTAAGTTATTTTACAAAAACTGACCCGGAAAAAGACATGAAGAAGATATTACTTAAAAGTCATTGTAGGGGGCAGTAGGGGGCAGCTGGGTGGCTCAGTGAATTGAGAGCCAGGCCATTCAAATCTGGCCTCAGACACTTCCTAGCTGTGTGACCCTGGGCAAGTCATTTAACCCCCATTGCCTAGCCCTTACCACTCTTCTGCCTTGGAGTTAATACACAGTATTGACTCCAAGATGAAAGGTAAGGGTTAAAAAAAAAAAAGTCATTGTAGCATCTGAAGGCGATGATCAAAAAAAGAACCTAATATGTATAAGAAATCATAAAAAAACTTCAACTGTACATTTACATGGGCTGAATACAAAAGGTTGATGACTCAAAAACATTAAAAATGAACCAGTTAATTTCCAGATAACATATAATGTTTCAAACAAAACTGTATAAATACAAGTTGTAAACAATATATCTTCTCTAGGATTTGCTAAACAAATAAAGATTTTTCTGAAAATTAGAGGATGTTTATAATTAGCATGCCTTTCTTAACATAGGGGAATGCTTAGCTTGGGAATTGTAGAAGATAGTTCTATAATTAAATTTGATGGTTTTTGATGCCATTTACAATTTTGTGATTTTGTGGTCCTATTGCACCATAGACGTTAGAACTTAGGGGTCATCTTTTCCAATCTTTTCATTTTAAGGACAAGTAATAGGTAATTCAGAGAAGTGAATTGTCTTTCCCAAGGTCACACAGCTATTGAGAAAACCTAAGTGCCTTGGTCTTCCAATGAACATTTTCCAAAGACAATCAGAAAATAAGCTTATATTCAAATATCTGTTACAAAGAACAAGATAAAGAAATGCTACAAAGAATCTAATAAGAATCTACAAATTAAATCAATATATACTTTATAATAAGTAGCAATAATATATTAGAAAATGTGACTCCAGAATTAATAAATGCAATATTTCAAAGGTTTGTATACAGAGCTTGAAGATAGGATACTATCTTCAAGATGAGAATTAAAGAATGGCAGACATAATGAAATCCAAATGTCATAAAAATCAAACAAAATATATTTTGACAGATAAGAAATGATTACTTATTATTCAAATGATTTCCTAAAATACTGCTTATTTCCACATCAATGGTTTTCATTGGCTCAAGGATCTAATATAAGCTCCTCTCTTTGACCTTTCAAGGCCCATCACAACTTGGCCTCAACTTTCCTTTCCAAATGTACAGGCAAAATCAACCCTGCCATTTCCCACATACAATATTTCATCCACCATCTTCATGCTTTTGTACTATCTCCTACTCCTAAAATTCTCCCAATTCATTTCTAGCCTCCTGCAGGAGGAGGAGAAACTCCAATCTATCATACCAGTCTTCATTCTGAATCTTCTACCCTCCTAGGGAAGAGGAAAAACACTGTTCCATCATGTAGTCTTCTGCCTTGTCCCCAGCATCCTGGGTTAAGAAGAGAAAATCTATTCAATAACACTCCAGTCTCCTGATTTTGAGTGAAGATGAGAAAGTGCCATTGCATTGCTCTCTTACCTCATCTCCAGCCTTCCTTAGGAAGCAGAAAAATACTATTTTATACATATCAATTTCTTGTCTTTGTGGTGAGAGTAGAGATTGTCATTCTATCATATGATACACAACTTGCCCAATAACTTACCTTCTTCTGGAAGAAGGGAAACTATTTCATAGTACACGAAACTCCTTTCTTCCAAGCAAGAAAAGAAATGCCATTCCATTGATTTTTCAGGCTAGTCTGGAAAGGAATAGCACCATTCTTTAGCTCCAAGTTATATTCAATCCTCAACTTTTATGAGAATAATATTCCTAAAAATGGTGCGAGTCAAAACACAAATGACGGTACATTGAATTTAAGGGAAAGAAAAGGTTAGGTTCCTGTGACCACCAAAAACTATAACCTTTCATTAGAGATTGCTGAAAATACACTTTTCTGCATATAATTCTTTATAACCAAACATTAATTTTGATAATATGCACTTTTCCTTAGACAGTAACTATAAAATAATCCATAAAATTCAGTACACAAAATAAGATTGGTAACATGCAAAATAGTTTTTTCATTAGTAATTCCCTAGAATTGTTACCTTTTGTGCTAAAATATAAATAAAAAAAACACATTGATTTCAGACAATGTTCACTTTTCACAAAACATGAAATCTAAAGTACCACAAAATTCTTAAAATGGAAATATTTTCTAACCTAAATCTTACCTTTTACTCTGTTAGATGTGTTATGAAGGTATTGTTCTCTCATCACACACTTGAGAGATTAACAATTTTTGGAATGGATTTACTAACACTTTTATAAATACTTTCCTCCTTTTTGTGGATTAATTAACATTGAAATGATTAGACATTGGCTGCAGACATTCTGGTAAGATATTTATCTAATAATTTTATTTTCTCACTAAGTTATGTCACTAACTTTGCATGCTTGGGCTTAGAGCCCAAAAGACTTGCACTGTGTTTTGGGGAAATAATTTCAACACACATCTGAGGTTTTAAAGGCAAGCAATAAAAATACTCAATAATGCTTGGGGAGCTCTTTAATCTTCAACAATAGGGTGAATAAGACTAATGAAACCCTCAGTAGTATACCAGTCATTCCAGAAATTTGCAGACATAGAGCTTTTTGTTTTTTCCTCTACTTTGCATATCAAGCATGTTCATATTTACCAATGTGAAAATGAAAATGAAGTTACTCATAAAATCATGTGAATGCTTGAAGTTGGGAAAGTTAAATGCAGAAATGTTGAATATCAGCTTTACTGTTTTTTCCCTTGCCTGAATTGGCTAAGGTTCTGAGAGTATGCCACTCTGAGGCCAAACTCCAGAGTGGAAAAGGAAAATTGAAACTGTTCCTTCAATAATTAACTTAACTCTCTTGGTCATATTCTTCCCATCTCCTTGATTCTGTACTCCCATTACTTTCAAACATGATTCACCATCCCTTTGCCTCATTGGCTATTATTCATCCAATATCTCTTCTAGTCTGGATTTTATATAAAGTTTAAAAGTGATATTCATTAATTTTGTTGGTCAGCAGTTTCCTCCTTCTCTAGGTAAGGAATTAGGTCTTTTTGTCTCACAAAAGTTTTCTCTCGTGATGCTTTCTTTCTCAAATCTTATAGTATGGATACTAGCTGATTTTTAAAAGTTTGACAGAATTCTTCTTTAAATTTATGAGAACCAGGAATTTTTATTTTGTTTATTTTTAATATAGTTAGTGTTATTTAATACAGTTAGCGTTAAATTAGGTTAAGATATCTATTTGGTCTTTTTGTATTTTTTAGTATTTTATATTTTTGAAGGTATACCTCTAATTGATATTCCTCTCAGATTTTAACATATAGTTACATATAGTCTAATATATGTATCTATATAAAGTTCTGACTATCTTTATTTCTTTAGGTCTTATTATGACTTCATCTTCCTCATTTTTTACTTTGTTGATTTGATTTACTACCTTCTTTTTAATTAGATGGGCAAAAGGTTAATTAATTAAGTTTTTTTCAGTAAATTGATTTCTTATTTCTATTTTTTGTTTCTGATTTTTCTATTTCTCTATTAATTTTAATATTTGTCATTTGAGCTAATTTTAGGATTATTTATATCATAAGTTTTAGAATTCACATTCTATTATTTTTTTAATTTTTTTACTTTGTATATTTGAGAGCATGGCTTTTCCCAAGAGGACAATTTTGTCTACATACCCAAAATTTTGGTATGTTGTTTCATCAGAATAATTTTCTTTCATACAAGTATAATTTCTATTATCTACTCTTTGACCCACTCATTATTTAATTTCATTGTTGTCTTCATATGTTGTCTGCTTTCCCTGAACCAGTGATGATTAGCTTTACATTATGATTGGTCAAGGATGTGTTAACTATTTCTGACTTTTAACATTTATTTAAAGTATCACCATGATTTAATCAATAGACTTTGGGGCTTGGGTTAATTATTTGTTGCTTTTTATGTCTTGAATATTTGTATGAAACTTTAATTGTAACTGACTTCTGCTTTTTTGGATTCCTCTGATGTGTGGCAATTCATTTCTTGTTTTTCCTTTTTAATCTGTGCATCTATGTTTTCAAAATGTGTTTCTTATATGCAAAAGATTGTAAAGTTCTGTTTTCTTATTTAATCTTTGGCTACTTTTAATTTTATTGCATGTTTGTCCTCTTCACATTTGAAGGTTAGGTTTCTGTTATCCTCCATTTGTTTCTAATGTTATTTTTTCCAAATTAGGATTTTTTTTGTCTCTTCCTTTGAAAACATAGTATTTTGTTTCTTTAGTTATTTCAGTTTAATTTATTTTAAGGCAATCAGTCTTTCACTATGTCCCTTCCTATTTCTCTTAGCTCAAATTACCCCATCCCCCATTTGCTACCCCTTTCCTCTAATTTTGGAGTTTTACTTTTAGTAACTTTTCTTTCTTACTTTTATCACTACTCAAATCTTCCTTTTCCCTTACTTAAGTAATCAAAAGTCTCCTCCTCTCTTCCATTTCAATTTATTTTGTTTGTTAATTTTTAAAATTTCATTTTGTGTAACATTTTCTAAAAAGGATTTATTTCCCTTATTTTCTTCATAATTTATCTTTACTTTTTAACCTATTCTGCATGTTTATTTTTTGATTCATGACCCTTTTATACTTGTTTAATCACTCTTTACCCTCTCTATTCCTTACCAAGGGGAGTGCAAAGGTCAATGATGAACTGTACAAATAAAGGATATGTAAAGAGTACTACCATGCAGCTATCAATATTCTTTCAATCACATACAGATATTCATATTTCAAAGACTGATGTAGAAGAGCAAATATTGTGCCAGGTGCTGAGATATATAAAATAATAATAGAAACACTTTAAAAGAAAGAACCCAAATTAGGTACCTCAAAAATTGTGGATCTTATGTTTCTTTAAGCTAAGCTATTGCAACTATGCTTTGCTCATAAAATGTAGCACCTTTGATGTGAGCTGGACCATATCTTCCATATCTCTCAATCAATACAAAGGTTTTTCAGAGACCTTAAAAGTGTCTTTGTGTACTTCCTATTTGAAAGCTTTCCTTCCATGAGTACCCAGAAAAATAGTCTTTTAGGTAAACATACGTTTGGCAATTGAACAACTTCAACAGCCTATTGGAGTTGTGCTCTCTGCAGTAGAGTTCAAATGCTTGACAGTTCATTTCAAGAAAGGATATTAGTGTCAGGGGCTTTAACTTTCCAGGTGATCTTTAGAATCTGCTTAAGAAAATTACAATGGAAGCAATTCAATTTCCTGGAATGGCACTGGTATTCAGTCTAAATTTACCTGGCATACGATAATGATATCAGAAAAATAGCTTTGTAGACTTTTAGTTTGGTATTCAGCCAATATTTATTTTCTCTCACATTTTCCTTTAAAGTGTCTCCAAAACTGAGCTAGCTGTGGCAATGTGCCCTTCAACCTCATCACTTATATGTATATCCTTGGAAAGTATAATGCCAAGGTAAGTGAACTTATCTACAACATTAAAAATTTATTCATTTTCTATAATTGATAGTTTCACTTATAGATGGTGTGGTGCTGTCTAGTGGAGAAACTCTGTTTTCTTGGTGTAAATTGTCACGACAAAATTGCAGAAGTGGCAGAAAATGGATCCATATACTCTGTTGCATCTCAGCCTCAGAGACCACACTGAGTGCTCACTAATTGTCCTTCTACTTCAGTATTGGTTAATACCTTTTTCAAGTTAAATAATTTAATTTCAAGTGTGTTAGCTGAACTTGATTTTGTTTTTATCCTTATTTAAGGTATTTAAGGCCCAAGTAAGTCATATCACTTGTTCAAGGTTAAAACATTAATAATAAATCTCAAAGTAAAACCCTGGTTTCCTACTGCCTTTTTCCAATTTTCTTTCCACTATGTCAAACTATCACTAGTTCATAGAGAGCATTTTTGAATACAGCTAAAAAAGTTTAAGCAATCAATTAATCTCCATGTAAAATTTCCATAACTATTAAAAGAAAGAGATTGGAATTGCATTATGTCTAATATCCTCTAGTCTAAGGTTCTACTGGTACTTACTAACTAATTTTAACATACATACATACTCAAAAAAAGAGCCTAGACATCATATTTTATGTAATTATCTAGGAAAACTGTCCTGATATCCTAGAACCACAGGTTAAAATAGAAATTGAAAGAATCCATCTATCACCTCCTGAAAAAGATCCCCAAATGAACACATCCCAGAATATTAGTCAAATTCCAGACCTCTCTGGTCAAGGAGAAAATACTGCAAGCAGCTAGAAAGAAAAAAATTAAAATATTGTGGTGCCATAGCCACAGGATTTAGCAGCTTCTACATTAAAAGGTCAGAGAGCTTGGGACATGATATTTTGGAATGAAATGAGTTAGGATTACAATCGAGAATTAACTACCCAATGAAATTGAGTAAAATCCTTCAGAGGAAAATCAATATTTGATGAAATAGAGGACTTTCAGGCATTCTAGATTAACAGAAAATTTGATTTTTAAATACAAGACTCAAGAGAAACATAAAAAGGTAAATAGAAAAGAGAAAGTGTAAGGAATTCAATAAGTTTAAACTATTTACATTCCTGTATGAGATGATGATTCTTGAAATTCAAAAACTTTAGATTATTAAGGCAGTTAGAAGGAGTATACACAGGCAGAAGACATGGATGTAAGTTAACTTTGATAGGATGATATCAACCCCCCGCCCCCTAATAAAATTAAAGGGCAAGGGGATGGATTGGGAGAAGGTGGAAGGTAGAGAAAGAATGTGGTAAATTATATCATATAAAAGAGGTGCGAAAGAGATTTTATAATGGAGAGAAAAAAGGATGTTGTGGGCAATGCTTGAACCTCACTCTCATCAGAATTGGCTCAAAGACTGAATAACATCTATACCAAATTGGGTAAATATGGTTGGCAGGGGGAGGTTTTGTTACTGATATATTCAATTATGCTGACAGTTATCCCAAGTTTTCCTAATATTAAACCAATCCTGCATTCCTAGTATCAATTCCATCTGGTTATAGTGAACCATTTTTTGTCTTTTTTATTTTTTCATGTTTTTTTTTTTCCACCTTTGGTCTGTTTCCTTTCACAATATGACTAATATGGAAATTTATTTTTCATGACTGCACTTGTATTATTGTTGTAAAATTATTTGCTTCTCAATGAGTGTAGGGAGTGGAAAGAAAGGAGAGAATTTGGAACTAAAATTTTTTTAAATGGATGTTAAAAATTGTTTTTACTTATAATTGGCAAAACATATAAGAAAGAAATCTACATGGAGTACTTTTAGTTTCATAAAAATTGGAATGCCCTGCTTGCTGCAGGTTGTTATAAGAAGCATACTAGGATGTCCTATACATATTTAAAACTGGATATATTCAGTAAGGAGTAGATTTCTTATGTTATTAAAGTATGCCACAAATGCTAAAATTTTAAATAAAATATTAACAGAGGCTAAAACAACACATCACAAAGATTATATACTATGATCATGTTAAATTTATACCCAAATACAAAAAAAAATTGATTTAACTTTGGAGAACAATAATTGACCAGATTAATAGCAAATAAACCATTGCTTATTGTTATTGTTAATTATTATTAAATGATTATATCAATAGATGAAGAAGGTTTATTTTTGGACAAAATACAATACTTATTTCTATTTTTAAAACACTAAAAAGATAGATCTTTTATATATATAATATATTTGTGTGTGTACCTATAGACAACTACAGAATATGTCAAAACCTACCATTATGTGATAGAGAAACTAGAATCCCTTCCAATAAAATCAGGTTACCTCTGAAAACAAATATGTTCTTTGTTACCACTTCTAAATGGCACAGAATTAGAAATTCTGGTTATAGCAATGATAAGAAAAAAAATTGAGGAATAAGCATATATAAAGAAGAAACAAAGCAATCACTTTTTACAGATGATATAATGGTATATTTAAAGAATTCTAGATAATGGAAAACTTAATTAAAATAATAATTTTTATAAATTTGAGGGATAAAAATATACTCAACAGTTCTTAGTAACTACACAATATCAATAAAACTTAGAGGAAAAGATATAAAGAGAAATTCCACTTAAAATAGATGTATTACAATTATGCAAATATATAATACAATAAGCACAAAATGTACAAAATTCAGAAGTCTGTGTACCAATATTTACACAAAATTATATAAACTGTATGAATCTACTCTAAACCATTGTTACTTATATCCATAAAGATGGATCTAAATAATTGGAAAATATTAATTGCTCATGGATAGGCAGTTTCAATAAAAAATTACATTACCATAATTAACTCCAATTATACTCCCAAGAGACTACTTTATAGAACAAGAAAAAAATAATAAATTCACATGAAGGCAAAAATAGCTAAGCATTTCTCAGAAAGTAATGGATAAAAATAGGAACAAAGAAAGCAAAACAGTATTTCTCAAAGCAATTTGGTTTTGAGTAAAAATTAGGAAAATGGATAATTAGAACAGAATTGAATATATCAAACAGACTAATAACTATGAAACACAAAGGTGCTGGGAAAGGAATAATTTTTAGATGAAAACTGTTTGGAAAACTGGACAACACTATGGAAAAATTACATTTTGCCTTATTCCTTATATACCATATACCAAGATAAACTCCAAATGTAAAAATGACCTTGATATAAAATGTTTTATCGCAAGCAAATTGGAAAAAAATATAAAAAATAACTATCATATCAATGGAGAGAAGAAAATTTTGAAACAAGGGATAAAGAAAATCATAAAAGATAAAGTGCATTATTTTGAATAAAAAATTAAAGGTTTTACTCAAACAAATCTAAGATTAAAAGGGAAATAGTTAGCAGGAAGAAAATATTAGCAGTCATTTACTTTGATAAAGGTCTCCTTTCCAAGATATAAAAGGAATTTATTCAAATTTATAAACATGAGAGCCTTTTCCCCATATCTACAGATATGAACAGTAAAAATTACTTAGGCTATCTACAACCTTTTGAAAAAATTCCCCAAATATTACTCATTAGAGAAGTTCAAATTAGAGCCACTCAGATTTTATCTCGCATCCATTAATTGACAAATATGACATGGAAGGAAAAAAGTAGCTGTGAATATTCTGGAAAGGAATTTGAAAAATATTACTAAGCAGTTCATATATCTAGAGCCAAAGAGATTTAAAAAATAGGAAATGATCATATATATATGTGTATATATTTACAGCAGTTTTTTTGTGGTGTCAAAAGACTGGAAACTAAAGAGATGATCATCAGTTGAGGAATGGTTGAATATATGGAACATGAATAATATGCTATAGCTATTATTATTTTTATTATTATTATCTCATAGTGCTAAAAGAAATGAGAAAGCAAATTATTTCAAAGAAACCTGAAACTTACATGAACTGATGCTGAATTAAATGAACAGAAACAGAACAATTAATATTGCATTAATTAGAAAAATGAACAAATTTGAAGGTTTTATATAAACTGATAAATTAAATGCACAAAACCAAGAAATTAATTTATATAACATTGCAAAAACAAACATCTTTTAAATTTGAAAGCTGGCTAGAGAGAATCTTGGGAAGCCTGCAGGTTGGAATTCTGGGTAGTGGCTGTGTCAGTAGATTCTTGAACTGCCAACAGACTCCTGTAGGGTTTGGGCCTAGTAGAAGGTTGGTGTTTCTGTTCCCTGGAACCTTGAAAGAACCCAGTTTGTGGGGGAAATTAAGAGAAAAGAGAAAGAGAGAGGCAGTTTTTTCACTGTGTGATGGTTGAGAGGGCCAAGTCATTTTGAGGCTCAAAAGCTTAGCTAGGCCCAAAAAAGGCTGGCAGTAGGCAGAGTGAGTGAATACCGAACTGGTTAAAACCTGAAAGAGATATAAGGAGATGGTAAATATATATTTAAGAGAAGAGACTGCCATTTTGTGTGGCTGCAGAGTGAGGCAAGGCTGAGAAGCCTGTCCTTGGCCTAAAAGCCTGCCTAGGCCTGATGCCTGGTGGCTGGCAGTAAGTGAGAAGATTACCAACTGATTCAAAGCTGAAGGAGATTTAAAGAGACAGTAAATATATAATTAGAAGATTAGTAATTAGTATAAGGTTATTTAGTATAGTTTCAGGTTTTTTTAGTGACAGATAAGGAGGGTTTTAAGGAGGCTCAAGTTACTCAAGCAGGAAGATAGTCCTTGCAGACTAGTGGTATGGGAGAAAGCTCATACCTGTTTTAGATTAGGGAATCCTAATCCTCATAACTTTTGTTTACCTTCCTTACTTTTCCTTAACATTTAATAGTTATTAAAAAGAGGTGTTTTTTTTTTTTAAACCCTTGTACTTCGGTGTATTGTCTCATAGGTGGAAGATTGGTAAGGGTGGGCAATGGGGGTCAAGTGACTTGCCCAGGGTCACACAGCTGGGAAGTGGCTGAGGCCGGGTTTGAACCTAGGACCTCCTGTCTCTAGGCCTGACTCTCACTCCACTGAGCTACCCAGCTGCCCCTAAAAGAGGTGTTTTTTACATCTGTCTCTAGAAGTTATCCTTGTGCATCTGGCTGATCTACCACAAGCAATGAAGGAGATATGGTATCCAAATTTCCCCCTTAACTTTCCAGCCATTAACATTCTTGGCTATTCCTATTTCTTACATTTTCTGGCTGTACATATTCTAGTATTCTACCTAGAATATATTTTTAACAAAGTGCTATGATCACTATAATTCCTTGATGTTGTTATTTTCAAAAATGATGAAGGCTGATATTATGAGGAAAAGTAATATTTTAATTACCATGGCCATGATAGTAAAATATATATAAGGCCATGCCTGACTTTCAAAAATACTGCCAGTCCGTATCTCCTTCCATCTTGTCTGCCTCTTACCCCAGAGTGTTTAGGTAGCAAAGAGATAAGTCAAACACCACTTCCCAATATTTAAAGCCAGCAGGCTTTACCTTGAAGACGTCATCCAGAACAGGAAACCAGTTGGACCATGGAAAATGTAGTTTCAAAGTCCCCTACATGTCCATAGGAAGTTTGTCAAATACTACATATCTTGAGGCTTAATATTTCTAAATAGAACCCCAGTAATTTTAAATAACACATTATCCCCCTGAGATCTAGTGAAAAAGACTGGTCTTTTTTGAAGGATCTTAATTCATAGTCAACTTCTAAATTACAGAAAATTGGGGATAAAAGAAAAGATGATAAAAACTGGCCGCACTGACAAAAAGCCAATTTGGGGCAGTCCCCTATTGGCATAAGAGTGTACATTAAAAACAAATGCATTCAACTCATTCAACTCCCCATAGTTCAAATCAACTGTACCTCAAAGTTCAAATTTGGATTTTCATGATCCATTGAAGGTTCTTCAGGCATCTTCATGGTGTTCACCAAACAGGTTCGTTGTCTGGATTCTGGGGAGATGGCAAAATCCTTATCCTGAAATTACTCTCAAAAGAATTTAAACTTTACATTATAGATTATAAAACATACATTTCCTTCTGAGAATTAATACATTGCCCCCTGAGATTACTCTTAAAGGAGTTAAAAATTAACTTGCATTATAGATTATAATTCAGACATTATTATAAAAACTTAACACACACCACCCTGAGGAAAATTTTAAATAACACATTTCTCCCCTGAAGAGGGTACCTCAGGTCAGCTAAGGATGCATGGCCGAGTCACGGGGTTGTATGAAATCAATTTGGCAAAAGAAATAATAAAAAAAAGAATAAAATTCAAATAAAGAAGAAAAAAATTAACTTGTGAATGAAATGTAAAAATGTGCAAAAATGTAAGGAAAAATAAACTTATAACAGGCCTTTGAATCAAGGCCCAATTAAAGTGATTTAAGCAGTTTGCAAATACCCATTCAGGGCCAGGACTACAGAAAATTGCTGTTCTCTATCTTTATAAGAGAAATAAGGGGAATGTCTCTCTCTGGTCTGATTTTTCTTCACCTTCTCAGGGAATGAGCCAATAATAGCCAATCTTAGGTACTTTACTAGGAATTTAAGTTGAGGGGGACTCTCATCCTCTAAAATGTTAGAAGAGACTGCGACTCCAAAACTCAAACCCCAGTTTCAAGCCCTACAGTACTGGCATAGAACTTCTGCAATCCATGATCTGCATGGCCTTTTGCTCCTTGGCACTTTGCAGATTCTCAGTCAGTCTCCATGACCTTGTGGCTCTTTTTAGCACTTCTCCTGGAATCAGACAGAGAGACATTAAATCACAGCCCCATAATATTTACCAATAATTGGCATGTTACCATAGTCTCAGGCTTTTCAGGTATGCATTAATAATATAGCAAATATATATTTGCATTAAGCTTATATCATTGTAAAATAAAAAAAAGGATTAACACAAAATGAGAAAAAAGGAAAAAATCAATTGCTTTAGTTAAAAAATTTAAAAGGAAAAGCAATAAGGAAATTAAAAATATATTCAGGGAAAAGAAAAAATATATACAATGCTCTCAAGGATAAAAATTCGAGAGAAAAAGAACACATATTGTATTGCATATGTGTAAGGAAGAAAAAAATGAAAGAATGTTTTAAAAATCAAAAAAATAAATAGCTTAGAACTAGTGAAGGGGTTTGCACCCCAAAATGAGATTCATTTCCTGTTAAGCCTTTGCATGAGCTGTGAGTGTAAATGGGTTTTACAAAATAGCAGATTCACAATGCACATTCAAATGGAGCACCATAATTCTTAATAACACATTTTAAAACAATAATAAACAACCTATTATTAATCACTTGCTATGATGTTTAAAAAAATCCTATACTTGTTACAAATTTAACAGGTATAGTAAACCTTTCGGCTAAAATGTTTTCTCAACAAACTCTGTTACTGCCTCCATAGCAATTGTGGGGCAGAGTCTAAAAGAATTCTGATTAAAAAAATAAACAAAACCTCTGGGTCTAATTTTGTCTCCACCATGATGACCCTGCAACAAACTGCATGGTTATAATTGTTACATTGATACAATATCCAATTGTACTCCTTAAAAACGATAAGAAAGGGGGCAGCTGGGTAGCTCAGTGGAGTGAGAGTCAGGCCTAGAGATAGGAGGCCCTAGGTTCAAACCCAGCCTCAGCCACTTCCCAGCTGTGTGACCCTGGGCAAGTCACTTGACCCCCATTGCCCACCCTTACCAATCTTCCACCTATGAGACAATACACTGAAGTACAAGGGTTTATAAAAAAAATCCTAAAAAAAACCCAAAAAACAATAAGAAACTTTGAGTCCTACTTTGCAGTTTTTGGTTATTGAGAGATTATAAACCCAACTGATTGGTTACTATTAGCTGAACTAACAAATTGATCTTGCTCAGTCCATTATCTCTCAGTTTACCTTATTTTTCAAACATGAATTATTATAAATACATTTTAGGATAGTTATTATATAGCTCTCTGTCTGTATACACACACATACATAAATGAAACCAATGAGGGTATTTCTTTTGCTTGACTATACATTATTTGCCACAAGGAATTTGTTTTTATTTTCTTATTTTTCCCATGGGGTGGATAGTGGGAGCAAGAGAAACTATGTTTTTGCCAAGTAAAACAAAACAAAAAAAACTCTACAAATAGAGAGGTGGAAAGGTGGGGGTAACATGGATGTAGGATATTTCATGTACTTTTAGATGAAGTGAATCTATTGTTAATTTTGTTTAATTATTTTACTTTATCACAGATTGAGAGTGACCTAGAAATATTTGGAATATAGATACAAATCCAGTCAATAAAGTTTGAAGACTTTAAAAAACTCTGAAGGAAATGTTTGAATTTTTGCTATTTGAAAATCAATTTATAAACCCTCATGATATTTATATTGCTAGTAGTCTTGTTGCTTTGGTTTGCTTTGTTTTTGTAGAAAGTCTTTTTTCCTCAAAGCTTGGATTCCATTTATAAAATATACAAAGGAAATTTTGCCCTGTGCAATTTATCATTATGTTATTGCATTTGTGACAGAGACTATTCTGGCCCTTACTGCCTAAAGGCAGTATTTACCTATTCCTTGGGGTTGGTTCTCTGGTACCATTAAGACAGATTGAGGGACTTCTGGACTAAGGTGGCTGCAGAGTAGAAGCAAAGGTCTTCTTCGCCTCACCACCTACTGATATAAAGTGCCTCAAAAGGACAAAAACCAAAATCAGATGAGGGAAGGGGCTCTTACATGATGTGCAGCCTTGAAGGTAGGCAGGGTTTGGGCATTTCCACACTCTAAGGGGGTAAAATTATTCCTATCAAAGAGTGAGCTGAACACCCCTCCCCCACTCCACCTATGGTGCCAGAGTCAGAATGAGCATGAGGCAGTCAGTAGGTTCTCAGGGGGCTGGCTGAGGACACCATAGACTTACCCCAGAGAGCAGCTAGACTTGGCACCCAAGGAGGCTATGGGATGTGGAGATTGGGTGCAGAGACGGCATAGAGGGGCTGCACACAGCAGACAGAGTGGAGACTAAAAAATAGCCTCAGGGCAAAAACCACTCTGTAGCTAGATACAAAGATTTCTAACTGGGAGGAGAAAACAAAACTAACACAGCAATGGCTACCAACACCCAAGAACTACAATCTACAACTACCCCCCCACCCCCCAAAGAGAAAAAAACCTTGACCCTGGATAATTTCTATGGAGAAAAACTCCAGACTACAGAGAAGATAGCAAAGGATGACAAACAAGCAAACTCATCCAAAGCATCCCCCCAAAAAAAGGAAATTAGTCACAAGCTCTTGAGAAGTTCAGAATTGAGATTATGAACCAAGTGAGAAAGATGGAAGAAACTTGGCAAGAAAAGTGAGAAATAGTTAAAAAAGAAAATAACAGTTTGAAAGGCAGAATCTTCCACTTGGAAAAAGAAGCCCAGAAATCAAATGAAATGATAAGCAAATTGGAGATCAGAATTGACTTGCTGGAAGCCATGAAAAGCAGGATAGCTCAAACTGAAAAAGAAAATGTAAAGATCATAGCTGAACACCAATCTTTAAAAACTAGAATTGGGCAAGTAGAAGTTAATGAGCTCACAAGACAGCAAGGATTAATAAAGCAAAGTCAAAAGAATGAAAAATTAGAAGGAAACATGAAATATCTCATTGAGAAGATGGTTGACTTGAAAACAGGTCCAGGAGAGACAATTTGAGAAACATAGGCCTACTTGAAAACCTTGAAATAAACATAACTCTTGACATCATACTACAAGAAATTATCCAGGAAAACTGTCCTGATATTCTTGAACAAGAAGACAAAATAGACATTTAAAGAGTCCATAGATCACCCTCTACATTAAATCCTCAAAAGACAACCCCCAGGAATATAATTGCTGAATTTAAGAGCTTCCAAGCTAAGGAGAAAATTTTGTAAGAAGCCAGAAAGAGACAATTCAGGGGCAGCTGGATAGCTCAGTGGAGTGAGAGTCAGGCCTAGAGACAGGAGGTCCTAGGTTCAAACCCGGCCTCAGCCACTTCCCAGCTGTGTGACCCTGGGCAAGTCACTTGACCCCCATTGCCCACCCTTACCAATCTTCCACCTATGAGACAATACACCGAAATTAAGGGTTTATAAAAAAAAAAGAGACAATTCAGATATCAAGATATCAGAAATCAATCAGGATTACATAGGATCTGGTAGGCTCCACAGTAAAGTACCACAAGGCTTGGAATATGATATTCAGAAGGGCAAGAGAATTGGGCCTACAATCATGGATCACCTACCCATCAAAACTGACTATATACTTGCCCGGGAAAGTATGGACATTTAACAAAATAGAAGATTTCCAAGTGTTTGTAAAGAAAATACCAAAACTAAATGGGAGGGGCAGCTGGGTAGCTCCGTGGAGTGAGAGTCAGGCCTAGAGACAGGAGGTCCTAGGTTAAAATCTGACCTCAGACACTTCCTAGCTGTGTGACCCTGGGCAAGTCACTTGACCCCCATTGCCCACCCTTTCCACTCTTCCACCTATGAGACAATACACCGAAGTACAAGGGTTTAAAAAAAAAAAACTTAAAAAAAAAAAACTAAATGGGAAATTTGATGTCCAAATACAAAACTCAAGAGAAACATGAAAAGAAAGAGAGGGGAAAATTTTTTTAAGGGTTTCAGCAAGGTCAAATATTTTATACTTCTATATGGAAAAGTGATATTTCTAACTCTCAAAAACTGTATTAACTATCATAGTAGTTAGAAGAATTATTCATAGGTAGTGGTTGAGGTACTAAGTGGTGTAAGATGATATGTAAAAAAAGAAAGGGGGAGGAATAGAAGATGACACTAAGAAAAACTTGAAGGAATAAGAAAAATAGGATAAATTATACTACATAAAGAGGCACATGGGATGGGGAGGGGATGAATACTATTATAAGAAGGAGAGGAAGAGAGTGCTAAGAGATAATACGTAAACCTTACTCTCAGTGGAATCAGTTCTGAGATGGAAGCACATCTAGATCCATTGGTGTACCAAATTCTATCTTACCCTACAGGGAAGTTGAGAGGGAAAAACCTAGGGGGTGGGAGTGGTGTGGGGAGTACCAAAAGGGAGGGAAAGAGAGGGGGAAGGGAATTTAATAGACCCTAAAGAAAAATAAAGGGGAAATAAGAAGGGAGGGTGTGGGAAGGAAAATAAAATAAGGGTCAGGATTAGGGGGACTGATTAAAAGCAAAACACTGGTGTAGAAGGAAATAGTGAAAGAAGGAAGTGCAGCACTAGGAGAGAAAATCAAAATGAAGGGGAATACACAGGTGGTAATGATAACTCTGAATATAAATGGGATTAACTCACCCATAAAATGGAAGCAAAAAGCAGAGTGGATTAGAAATCAAAATCCTGGGGGAAGCTGGGTAACTCAGTGCATTGAGAGTTAGGCCTAGAGACAGGAGGTCCTAGGTTCAAATCCGGCCTCAGACACTTCCCAGCTGTGTGATCCTGGGCAAGTCACTAGACCCCCATTGCCCACCCTTACCACTCTTCCACCTAGGAGCCAATACACAGAAGTTAAGGGTTTAAAAAAAAAGAAATCAAAATCCAACCATATGTTGTCTACAAGAAACACACATTAGGCAGGTACACACACAGGGTAAAGGTAAGAGGCCAGAGCAAAATCTTTTGGTCATCAACTGAGAAAAAGAAGGCAGGAGTTGCAATCATGATATCTGACAAAGCCAAAGTAAAAATAGATCTGATTAAAAGAGATAGGGAAGGTAATTAGATCCGGATAAAAGACAGTATAGAGAATGAGTAAATAGTAGTACTCAACATGTATGCACCAAATGGTATAGCATCCAAATTTTTAAAGGAAAAACTACTGGAGCTTAAGGAGGAAGTAGTAAAACTATACTAGTGGGAGACTTGAATCTTCTTCTATCAGATCTAGATAAATCAAATGAAAAAAAATAAGAAAGAAGTAAGAGATGTGAATGAAATCCTAGAAAAATTAGAGATAACAGATATATGGAGAAAAATAGAGACAAAAGGGAGTACATTTTCTTTTCAGCAGCACATGGTTCATTCACAAAGATTAAAAATGGCAGGGCATAAAAACATGGCAAACAAGTGCAAAAGAGCAGAAATAATAATTGCAATCATTTCAGGTCATAATGCAATAAAAATAATTAGTAAGGGTACATGGAGAGACAAATCAAAAATTAATTGGAAATTAAATATGATTCTCCAAAACTAGTTGGTTAAAGAACAAATCATAGGAACAATTAATAATTTCGTTGAAGGAATGTCAATGAGGAGACATCATACCAGAATCTATGGGATACAGACAAAGCAGTACTCAGGAGTAAATTTATATCCCTGAGTGCATATATTAACAAATCAGAGAGGGGAGAGGTCAATGAATTGGGCATGCAAATTAAAAAACTAGAAAGAGAACAAATTAAAAATCCCTAGATAAAAACTAAATTAGAAAAATCCTAAAAATTAAAGAAGTTAATAAAGTTGGAAGTGAAAGAACTATTGAATTAATAAATAAGACTAGAAGCTGGTACTTTGAAAAACAAATGAAATATATAAAGTATTGGTTAATTTAATAAAAAAAAAGGAAAGAAGAAAACCAAATTAACAGTATCAAAGATAAAAAGGGCAACCTCACCTCCAATGACGAGGAAATTAAGTTAATTATTATTTTTCTAAATTTTTATTTTGAATATTTTCCCAGTTACATGTTTCATGTTCTTTCCCTCTTCCCCAAACCACCCTAACCCCACTGAGCCTACACACAATTCCACTGGGTTTTATATACATCATTAAGACCTAATTCCCTATTATTGATAGTTGGACTAGAGTTATTGTTTAGTGTCTACATCCCCAATATTATCCCCATCAGCCCATGTGTTCAAGCAGTTGTTTTCTTCTGTGTTTCTACTCCCACAGTTCTTCCTCTAAATGTGTTTAGTTTTCTATCTCATAAGTCCTTCAGCCTTGCTCTGATTCTTGCATTGCTGCTAGTAGAGAAGTCCATTATGTTCGATTGTACCACAGTGTATCAGTCTCTGTGTACAATCTTCTCCTGGATCTGCTCATTTCACTCTGCAGGAATTCCTGGAGGTCATTCCAGTTCACATGGAATTCCTCCAGTTCTTTATTCAATTATGGTAATCATTAAGAACTATTTTTCCCAATTATATGGCAATGAATATAATGATCTTGATGATATGGATGATTATTTACAAAAATGTAAATTGCCTAGATTAACAGAAGAAGAAATAGAATACTTAATTAATCCCATATCAAAAAAAGAAATTGAACAAACCATCAAAGAACTCCCTTAGAAAAATTCCCCAGGGCCAGATGGATTCACAAGTGAATTCTATCAAACATTTAAAGAACAAATAACCCCAATACTATACAAACTATTCTACAAAAATAAGCAAAGAACAAGTTCTACCAAATTCCTTTTATGAAACAAATATGGTACTGATTCCAAAGCCATGTAGATCACAGACAGAGAAAGAAAACTACAAAACAATCTTCTTAATGAACATAGATACAAAAATCTTAAATAGAATGCTAGCAAAAAGACTCTAGCAAATGATCACAAGGTTATTCACTATGATTAGGTGGGATTTATACCAGAAATGTAAGAATGGTTTACTTTTAGAAAAACCATCCACATAATTGACCATATCAACAAGCAAACCAACAAAAACCACATGATTATCACAATAGATGTAGAAAGTCTTTGAGAAAATACAACACTCATTCCTATTGAAAACAGTAGAAAGTATATGAATAGAAGGTAGAAGGGCCTTTACTAAAAATAATAAAAAGCATTTATTTAAAATCATCAGCAAGCATCATCTTCAATGGGGATAAATTAGAAGCATTCCCAGTAAGATCAGGAGTATAATAAGGATGCCCATTATCACCTTTACTATATAACATTATACTAGAAACACTAGCAGTAGCAATTAAAGAAGAAAAAGAAATTGAAGGTATGAAAATAGGCATTGAGGAGCCAAGTTATCACTTTTTGCAGATGATAAGATGGTCTACTTAGGGAATCCTAGAAAATCAACTAAGAAACTAGTGGAAATAATCAAGAACTTTAGCAAAGTTGCAGGATACAAAATAAACCCACATAAATCATCAGCATTTCTATATATTTCCAACACATTTCAGCAGCAAGAGTTAGAAGGAGAAATTCCATTTAAAATCACCCTAGATAATATAAAATATTTAGGAATGTATTTGCTAAGACTAACACTGGAACTATGTGAACAAATCTACAAAACACTTTCCACACAATTAAAACTAGAGCTAAACAGTTGGAAAAACATTAATTGCTCATGGGTAGGATGATTTAACATAATAAAAATGACCATCCTACCTAAATTAATTTACTTATTCAGTGCCATACCCATCAAACTACCAAGAAACTTTTTTTACAGAATTGGAAAAAATTATAAGAAACTCCATTTGGAAGAACAAAAGATCAAGAATATCAAGGGAAATAATGAAAAAAAATGTGAAGGATGGGGGCCTAGCAGTACCAGATCTTAAACTGTACTATAAAGCAGTGGCCATCAAAACAATATAGTACTGGTTAAGAAACAGAAGGGAGGATCAGTGGAATAGACTTGGGGTAAATGATCTCAGCAAGATAGTGTATGATAAACCCAAAGATCCCAGCTTTTGGGACAAGAACACATACTATTTGACAAAAACTGCTGAAAAAATTGGAACGAGAGTATGGGAATAGTATGGGAGAGACTAGGTTTAGATCAACATCTCATACCCTACACCAAGATAAATTCAGAATGGGTGAATGACTTTAGTTCACTTGTCAGATCTCTGGAAAAGGACCAAGCAAGAGATAGAGAATATTACAAAATGCAAAATGAATACTTTTATTTACATTATATTAAAAAGTTTTTGTACAAACAAAACCAATACAACTAAAATTGGAAGGGAAGCAACAAACTGGGGAAAAAATCTTTATAACAAAAACATCTGGCAAAGGTCTAAATATTCAAATTTATAAGGAGCTAAATCAAATGAACAAAAAATTAAGCTATTCCCCAGTTGATAAATGGTCAAGGTACATGAATAGGCAATTTTCAGACAAAGAAATAAAAACTATCAATAAGCATATGAAAAAGTGTTCTAAATCTAATAATGAGGGAAATGCAAATCAAAACAACTCTGAGGTACCACCTCACACCTAACGGATTGGCTAATATGACAGCAAAGCAAAGTAAAAATGTTGGAGGGGATGTAGCAAAATTGGGACATTAATGCACTCCTGGTGGAGTAGTGAATTGACCTAACCATTCTGGAAGACAATTTGGAACTATGCCCAAAGAGCATTAAAAGACTGCCCGCCGTTTGACCTAGTCATACCACTGCTGGGTTTTTACCCCAAAGAGATAATAAGGGAAAAAAAAATATTTTTAGCTGTGCTCTTTGTGATGGGAAAATACTGGAATGCAAGGGTATGTCCTTCAATTGGGGAATGGCTGAACAAATTGTGGCATATGTTGGTGATGGAATACTGTTGTATTAAAAGGAATAATGAACTGGAGGAATTCCATGTGAATTGGAAGACCTCCGGAATTGATGCAGAGTGAAAGGAGCAGAACCAGGAGAACATTAAACATAGAGACAGATACACTGTGGCACAATCAAATATAATAGACTTCTTTATTAGCAGCAATGCAATGATCCAGGACAATTCTGAGGGACTTATGAGAGAGGACACTATCCTCATCCAGAGAAAGAACTGTGGGAGTAGAAACACAGAAGAAAAACAATTGCTTGATCACATGATTTGATTGGGATATGACTGGGAATGTGGACTCTAAGTAATCAGCCTAGTGCAAATATTAATAATATTGAAATAGGTCTTGATCAGTGACACATGTAAAACCCAGTGGAATTGCTCATTGGCTATGGGAGGGGTGTGGGAAGAAGGGAAGGAAAGAACATGTAACCATGGAAAAATATTCTAAATTAATTAATTAAGTAAATAAACAACAACAAAAAAGACAGATTGAGGTGTCTAGACTCTTAGCCATTGGCTGTAGGCCCTATTATGTATAATGTTTCCCTAATAGTGTTCCTGCACCCCATGTTCATTTTACCACTTAATAATTGGATTTGCTTTTACAAAGAAATATTTACTTCAAATGTTTCATAATAAATATATAGACATACTCCCTGACATTTGGGACATAATCCTTTCTTCTGTCATCTTATATTCTTGTAGAACCTGGGAGGGTGGATTAAGCTTACAGTTTAGCTCAGTTCTCATATAGCACAGGCCCAAGGTTGAAGTCCAGCACCTTCTTTGAACTCAAATTCCAGGTACTAGGGCTACTGAGAACTTTTACAAGGGACTGGCTGTTTTCAGTACTCCACTTGAAATCCTGAATCCAAAGTTGCCATAGTTTGCTCTTCCAGGTCCCTGAAGAGTACTGTCTACACCTAAATACTGAGGACTAATACCAAGTCTTTTTCTCAGGACCATGGGGCAAAAAAGGAAAAGACAGGAAAAGGAAATCCTTCTCCTTTCCCTGACCTCACCAATTCATCGGTTCATGGCACCCACTCTCTAGGTGGCTTGTTTTTTCTAGCCTTCTCTGGAATCTGCAAAGAGCATATTGGAAAGATGTTCAGTATCCTAGACTAGTAGTTTTTAAATGATGGAACCTTTTTCTGGCTATTGTAATAAGAAGGTAAATAAAGAAAAGGTAAAATAGGGGGTTTTGGTCCTTTGGTGGGAAAGGAGGGTGCAATAGTGGATTGAGGTGGTAAGGAGAGATGTAAGGGAATGTCTGAGTTTAGGGAAATAGAGAACAAGGTAGTATAATGAACGGTAAGGGAGATGATGAGGTAATTAGGGGAGGCAGCTGTGACAGGGAGACCCTCAGACTAGAGACAGAGGTTGCTGGGGAAGGAAGGCTGGACTCTTCCAGGGAAAATGGTATTTCTACAGACACAAAGGTTAGGGCTAGTCAAAAGTGGTTTGAATCTGACTAGAGGGCTTTCTAGTCAGTTTCTCAAATCCACAAAGAAGGAGTCCCAAGGCTCCTCCTCTGACAATGAAACTGAAGGGTTTCCAGGAGGAAGTGTAGAGACTACTACTTCCTCCCAAGATGGATGCCTCCAGCTTCTCTCAGGAAAGTGAAGAGAATAATTCCTTCCCCCCTTTCAATTCTCACCTATCATAGAGCCAATGATTTAGCAGAGGGTTTGAATAGGTAACAATGGGGTTTATTAAAGTTTCAGGGTTGATTATCAAGGAGAGAGGAGTTCAGGGTTCCCTAACAGCTGCTAGGGAGAAGCTCAAGATGGGGGAGGGTCACAGGAATGGCTTGGACTGAGAGAGATCCTGCTCTCTCTCAGCCAGGGAAGTTTGGCTGCCCTTGAGGTTAGGGAGTATTAAAACAATGAAGCAAAGGATAGTTTGTTTCAAGGGTAAGCCCTACTAGTCTATGGGGAGCTAAATCCTCAAAGTCTAATTGCTACAACCCAAAAATCCACCCTTCTCCCAAAGCCCACAGGAAAATCAGGAAGGTAATAGGGGAATGGAATAGGGAAGGTCAGGGAAGGTCCAGAGAAGTTAGCTAAGCTCCAAAAATCCAAAGACAAAAGCATAGATTCAAGGCAAGGTTTCATCCCGAAAGCAGAGCCCAGTTCGCCCCTCCGCTCTCCACAAGCTTCTGGGACCAGCTCAACTTTGTCAGAATTCTAAGGCTAGTCAACTGCCAGAAGTCCTACAGTTAGGTTTTGCAAAGGTAAATGCCTTGATTGCATCTCTGCTTTACATTATGCAGTCAACAGAAAAGATTATTTTCTCCCATGAAGTAGGGGAACATAGGATATTTTCTTCCAGAAGCAAGATACTTCCATGTCAAGTGATTTAAGCATGACTAAAAGTACCCATTACATTTATATAATTCATATATTTCTATTAAAATACCATGGTATTCTAACTATAAGGTAAACTAAAGAAATTTGCTATGTAACACAGAATAAATGAAATTTCATTGAAATTGTATATTAAGATGCTAAGAACATTTTATTACTTTGCTTTTATAGAATTAAACAAGAACAATAAAATAAAATATATCTTGATAAAGAAATAGGTAGTAAAGGTAATCAGGACAAGACTGAAATTCTTAATTTTTAATTTCAAAGGCATTTATATTTCAATAGCAAAGAAGAAAGTCCACTTCCTATAGGCTTTGTACCTAATATCCTTTTAAAAGACCTCTAAAAATAATTGAATAATAAAAACTAATTGCCACAAGGAATATCACAAATAAAAAGGCCCACTGGCTTCTTCAAGCATAATTTATGGCAATCATTTATGACTAAAATGATGGGCTATTGGGTTGTACAACAAATACTAGAATTCCTATCTCAAGGCTCCTCCAATAATTCACCATGTTTCCACTCTCATTTCCAAATAACTAAAACTCATTTTGCAATTTTTTTCTTTTTATTTAAGCCTGGTATTTAATCCATTTAGTAGCTGTTTGGTGAGGAAACTCTCTTTAGTAATGCAGCCTGGGAACCATCCTGCAACTTACATAGTCTTAGAGAACTGACTGGGACACTGTTTAAGTGATTTGCCCACAGTTTTAGAGCTAATATGTTTTATAAGCAGAAGTTGAACACTAGTCTTTCTGATTCCAAGTCAGTCATATCCACTATGCAGGACAGTCACTGCAAAATAAACAAACAAACAAATAAATAAAAAAAATTATGTGGGTGGGGGTGGAGGTGGACACAATAAATGTGTTAGTTTATGGATTGAGAAGTTGGCCAATTATTACAATTAATATAAACTTCCTTTTTCTAAGCCCAGATTTCACCGAATCATCTGTGGGTAGAAATTATTTCATTTTTGGAATTTATTGGAAATTGGAAATTATTTCATTAAATTCCTAGTTGTCTAGGAAAATGCCTGACATATTAAAATAGTTCTATATTGATTGTTTGTGGAAATTAGATTTAATGCTTCAGTGTATCAAGAAGACTTTTGGGTTAAATAAGCTATATGTATCTTGATGTAGAAATGGAGAGGTCAGGGCAATCTAGAGGAAAGAGAATTCGTTTCATTCTGAAAGTTCAAGTCCTATTTCTGATCCATAATGATAGGGTGAGATCATGGGCAAGTCAGGTAACTCTTTAGCCATACAGATAAGTAGCTAAAAGTTGCAAAATAGTCGATATGAGAAGCTTCCTCACCAAGAATGACCATCATCAGTGAAGACTCACATAAGGTGTAGAAATAGGGGCAGCTATGAGGCTCAGTATATACAGAGCCAGGCCTGGAGATGGGAGGTCCTGGGTTCAAATTTGGCCTCAGATAAGTTATTTAACTTCAGTTGCTTAGCACTTCCACTTTTCTGCCTTGGAACTGACACCAGTATTTATTCTAAGACAGAAGGTAAGGATTTTTTTTTTAATTATAGAAATAGCACTCAACTCAATGAGAAATTGCTTGTGTGATGAAGGTATGGATTGTTGAAGGGATTTATCATAACTGCAATAGAAATTCTAGTCAGAAGAAATACTCAGCATTTACATGGAACTTTCAGAGATTTCAGAGAATAAGCTGACAATGATAAGTGGACATCATGTAACATGAATACAAGTGGCAAGAAGAAATGTTGAAAAACAATGATTATAAACATTTAAATCCTAAGTGCCTTGTGTTTTATACTACCATCACCCCAGTATCATAATTTTAGTAGTCTCTTTGGGAACTGGACTGAATAAATACTAATCAAGAATTTTCCTAATTCTTAACTGTTTTTTTTGGTAGAGAATTATTACATATAAAAGGTTAATTCTGTCCATTTATTATTGTCTAAAACTGAATATCCCCAAAGTGAATGGATTTTGTACTTCAAGCTAATCTGCTTCAGATAAAATAATGCATATGCCTCCAGTATGGGTATAGGGATATCTGGGCACAGGAATAAATACTTCCACAGTTTTGAAAGCTGGATAAAGTTTTTTGCTGTTTCCTTTTCACATATCTCTTCTTCACATTACTGAAATCTACTCATAAATATCTATTATCCATGCAACAATATGAACTTTAATTTACCCAGTAGGGTGAAATCTAAATATGGAAACTTACTTTTCAGTTGCTGTAGTTGACTTATGAAGAGGGAAATACCTCAACTAATATAGATAAAACAAAGGTTTTTTTTTTTATTTTAAACCCTTAATTTCTGTGCATTGACTTATAGATGGAAGAGTGGTAAGGGTAGGCAATGGGGGTCAAGTGACTTGCCCAGGGTCACACAGCTGGGAAGTGTCTGAGGCCAGATTTGAACCTAGGACCTCCCGTCTCTAGGCCTGGCTCTCAATCCACTGAGCTACCCAGCTGCCCCAAAACAAAGGTTTTTAATGTTTTTGTGTGAGTGAGCATAAATGTCTTTTAAGATGATTGGTTTAGAATTATTCTGTTAGGTATAACTGAGAGTTCAGAGTTGCTATGTTATCTCTGTTATCTCTTACAAAAAAACAAAACAAAAGGGACAAGTAAAGGTTGTCAGGTGATATACTGTCTTTAAGAGTGTCAGAACTCTCATCTGAGCTGTACAAAAGGGCCATGAAAAATGCCTGTTTTGAGTTCATGGATACTCAAAGAATTGAAGGTTCAGCAAACTCATTAAATCTCTCTTGCCCTCATAAGATGAGATATGTTAAAAATGGAAACAAATCACTAATAGATATGAGTAATGAAAAAAATTCTTATTTTATTTTTGTGGCTGAAATTTGAAATTATATTCTCTACTTTGGAAGAGATTTTGAGGTATAAGAGAACTTTTAATCACTTTTCAGTTTCAAGTATACCATTAACTCTGGCATGCAATAACTAGTAATAGAGGCTGAAGTTCATTTACAATATTTTGATTTAGGATAGTTTTTTGCTCCTTGAGAATCGGAAATTTAAAAAAAAATCAAAGCTTAGAACATGGAAATCTGGATGGTATATAGCAACAAAACAATGATTCAACTCTACAATGTATATAGGAAAAAAACCCTTAGTTTGTGTTCCTTGTATTTTTTATTTAAACTGTTAATAGTAGGCTCCCAATTCCTTGGGTCTGAATCAAGATGGTTATTTCCAGCGATGCTGGACTAGACATGATTCATCATTGACTAAATTAGGATCACGAGATGAAAACAGATGGCAGAATGGAAACAACAGTGTGATTAATACAAGGAAGATAATTCCACACAAACTCATGAGAGCATATGAGACAATCCACAAAATGGATTCAGTCAAAGGTGAGACATGGATGCAACTGCTTGCTATGTCATCTGTTGAGAAAGGTCCTGAAATCTCAGATACTGGAACACCATCAACTTCTAGAAAGAGAAGGAACAAAAAAGTTTATAGCATATTATAAAAGTTTATAGTTTAGGATAAAAGACAATGGAATGTTTCTAATAATAATAATATTGATTTAGACAGGATTGGGACTTTGAAGGGAAATAACTAACACTATTGTTTCTTGACTAATTATTCAGTTCAGGAATTGTCTATTAATTTTCTTTTTTTGACTATTTGGTTAAATTGTTGCTTACCTCTCATCATGGACATGTGAAATGGAAATTACTAAGTAAAACAGCCTATTTCTGTTTGTTTTTATTTTACATCAATCTATAAATATGATAGACTCATAGTTCAAAGATAGTCATGGAAGCAATCTTGTGGTTTCTTTTCTAAAAACTCTTTCTTTCTTAGAATCAATACTTTGTATTGGTTCTAAGGCAAAAGAGTGGTTAAAGGCTAGGCAATGAGTGACTTGCCCAGGGTCACACAACTAGGAAGTGTCTGAGGTCAGATTTCAACCCAGGACCTCCCATCTCTATTCCTGGCTATCAAACCACTGAGCAACCTAGCTGTCCCCAACCTTGTAGTTTTTTAGAACAAGTATGTAATTAGGTTGGACTGGGTCCAGGTGTATCCAGTGGCAGATCTCCCAAGGAGTATGACTAGTGAATTGGGGAAAAAAGGCCAGTTTTTAGAATTTAAGAACTAGGGTTTGCACAATAGCCATACCTCACTAGAAATCTAAAACTGAGCCATCCTTTTGAGGCAGAGGATGCTTGACATTTTTCACAAGTTTTACAGTATAGAAGTAAGAAAAGGTGAAAATGGAATCATTTTACTTTATATTTGATAAAAAATTTATACAGAAATCTAAGAAGTTGAAATTAATGTTTAAAATAAATTTGGTAAATTCTTTTGAATTCTATCTATCAACATGGAACTGTATTCTGTTTATACAACTGTAGGAACTATAGAATCCCTGAAAACTTATTTGGCAAGGGCTATAATTTGGAGAAGTAATGATCTTCAGACTAGTTCTGTGATTTAGCTTCAAAAATGAATATTAGTCTCCAAACTATTCAATAATTCTTTAACTAAATCTCAAAATCTTGATCTCTGACAAAGCTTATCTTATTTTTTGCTTATAATTATAAAGGAAAAGAGAGAACCTGTACTTAATTGCTAATGAATAAATTCTTAAAAAGGGAGCGAGTACAACAAACATGTCTTTTAAAAACATTAAAAAGCACAGGAGTAAGTGAACCTTTTTTATGGTGTATCTATCTAAAACCAAAAACCAACATTCAATATTACAGGGAAAGACTAGAAGTCCAGGAAGTTTAAGGTACAGCAAGTATAGTAGATAGTCTAAAGCTAAAATAATAACTTCCAGCTTCACTAGAAAACTGGATTTCCCAAAGTTGGCTACTATGTCTCCTTTCAGGATTCTAGGGGACTCAGAAGGGTTGGAGATAATTTTCTAATGTAATATCTCATGAAGGAAGAGATTTTGACACAGAGTGAAGATGGAATGCTGTTGAAGCAAGAATGACAGCCAAAAGCATTTAGAAAGTTGAGGGAAGCAAAGACTTCTGGGAGGAGGAGTGCCTGGGAGAGTTCAGTTTTGAACCCTGGACTGAGAGAAGCTCCAAATCCAACTTTGGGATTGAATCCCCATCATTTCCAGAGGATTTCCCAATCTTTACCATTGCCCTTGATGACTGTGAAGTGACCTTGTTTATCAGTATCTGGAGACCTGAGGGACTGACAGGACATTCAGCTGCCCAGGAGGATTTTTATCCTGGAGGGCAAGCTGTGTCAGTCCTGAAGAGAGAAACATTTTTCTCTGTATCTGCCACATCTAAAACCATCTGCATCTCTGTAATACTGGATTACTTAGATTAGCTAGCATTAGAAAGTCAAGAAGATTGAGACAGTTTCCTGACTGGTCCTTTCGGCTAGTGACCAAAGCTGAAAGGAACCTGCATTTCTCTGAGACTTTAGTTAGGCAACTCTTGTTTAACCTCTTTCCTAATTTCATCCCTTGTTATTCTATCCTAAATAAATAGTTGTTGACATCAAGTTAGCAGTCAGATAGTTGAAGAAGAGGGTAGTAACAGCCCAAGAACAAAAGGTTTATTTGGGGGGAAACTTTTCTTCATACTTGGATTAAGTCAAATCCTAAATAGTCTGATACTGGTTTCCTCTGATAGGGGTATGTTCAGAAAGGAATATTGGGGAAGGTTAGGTAATGCAAAATTCCCTAACCAAATGTCAATCTTCAGTCCTTCAATGTTCCTTAATCTGATTCATACCTCTACATTTTCCTCTACCATCACCATAATGGCACAGAGGGTAGCCATTAGTTCTCTGGTCAAACAGGAGAGGGGCATACCCTTGGGCTTGGTTCACTAGCACAAACCAACTAACCACTATAACGTCATCCCAGGGATTCCCTTTTCCTCTTTTAACACTAATGAACCCTTATCATTGTTCTTTCCTCAAGTATTATCTATATATCTATAGCTATATATCAATTAGTTAACTAGAATTATTTGATCTTTGAAAAGAGGTATTTATTTATTAAGAACAATTAGCTCAAAAACACCTCTCTTTGCTGAAAAATAGTCTGTGACAATTTCTCACCAGTACATATAGACTTTAGAGAAAAGTAGACAGCATTAGAGAGTACATATAGCAAAGATTATAACATGGCTTTTGTTCCTGGGAAGTCCTTTTTTCTCTTTTATGGTATACTCATGAATTAATGCTATTCATAAAGACCTACTTGAATATATTGCTATGGGTTGGAGTAGAACCTATGTTTTTGAAGACTATACTATACATACTCACAAACTCAACATGTTAGAAATCATAATTCATTTTCTGTTGCCACAAATCCACTTCCCAGTTATTGTTCTACATCTTCATATAATTGCTGAAGGTACCACTAACTCCATCAGTGCCCTAGGTTTATTGCATTGGTGTCATATTTTCCACCTAACTCTCATTCTGCTGGCTAATCCCTTTTTTTATCTTTATGATACCCTCCACATACATCCTATTCTCTCCTTGTACAAAGACCCCACCCAACTTTGAAACAACAACAACAAAAGTGAATTTCTTAAAATGCAATTCGGAACAGATTATTTTCCCCTTTCCCATTCATTAACTCTGGTGGCTTCCTAGTAATATTAGAATGATATATAAGTCATGTGTTTTATATTTTAACTTCCTTTTCAACCCAGTTCTTTCTAAATTTCTTAAACCATTATTTACCTACAAGCATTCTCTCATTCAGTCATACTGGCCTAATTTGCTAGTCCTCCTATAAAATGCTTCATTTCCTTTGTATTTCATGTGCCTTTGCAGGAGTTGTGTCAGTCCCTAGAATGCTTACACAACTCACAGAAACTCTGGTTTTTTAAAATATCTAGTTCAATCATTATCTTTATCATGAGGCCATTTCTGGTTCTCTCATTTCCTAGTCCTTTTCCCTCCCAGGTCACCTTGATAGAATTTATTTTATATTTACATATTTTGTATTATTTATATTAATTAAATTAATTAGAATTAAATTAATATTGTTCATATTTATTATCACATTTATATAAATTTAGTTATTAAAAGAAGGACCATTCTCAGTGTTAAATGCTACAGAGAGACCAGGATTGAAAAAAACCCATTAGATATGAGAGTTAAGAGATCATTGTCTGATAAGGGGAGGAGAGATATGGATCATATCAAACAGGGATGCTATAATCTACTGAGAGCATTTTGAAGGATAGGGGAGGCTTGAGCATAGTTATTGCTCGTATAATCCTATATATACATTTATTTCCCTTGTTATAATGTAAGATTCCTCAGGGCAGGGATTGCTTTTCCTTTTTCTTTATGTCTCTTATGTTTACCACAATGACTAGGCATGTGTAAACACTTCATAATTGAACCAGGAATATTTTAAAAGACTTCTTATTAGAAGTGTTGTGTGAGAATGGAAGGAGAGGTAAGGTATGGTGCAATGAAATACAGGATACAAAAGCTGTAAAAATTTAAATATCTTTGCTGGAATGCAAAGGAGAAGGGTTCCAAACAGAATGTAAAGAGAGGATAAAGTGAAGGGGTGAAGCTGAAGCAGGGGGAACTTCCTGGTTCTCTCAGAACTCTGAGTGGACTATGGGGAGTTAACTGCCAACCTAGGGAGCAGTTGGAGCTGTGAGAGGAGTTCCTACCTTCTGGACTGTTTCTCTCCCTTTGATCCTGCTTGGTGTTGAGTGTGTGATCCTGCCTTTGGTCCCTATCCATTCCAAGTTATTCCAGCCTGTTTCTGATTCAATTTTAATTCTGTGAGCCTGAAGAAGGAAGCCCAGCTGAACCTGAACTGTCCTTGTTACTCCAAAACCTCTACAGGCATTACCCTGCAGCCTCAGTAATCATATCATCTGGTCACCAAACCTGATCCAGCCAACTTGATCTCAGCCTTTACTGAACGCTATTTTGGAGAAGCTATAGATTTAGGAAGCTAGGACAGGGATTTTTGGGGTTATAGCACAGTTAGGAAGGGTTTGCAGATAGCTTTGAAGAAAAAGAAGGCAAGCCTTTTGCAGGTCTCTTAGTTTGTGGGTTAAGATTATTAAGATCTACTAGCTTAGGGATCTCCTTAGCTCTCCTCCCTCACCCATTCCTTGTTACTTTATTCCATTAAACCTTTTTGTTTATAATTACACGTCAGTCAGATTGCGTTTTTGATAGCTTCAGGACTAAGGGTAGCCATGTTGCCCTCAGAGCCTGAGAGGTAAAGAGACAACAGACTCCTGGTTTCCCTAACCTTTTGAGTGGCAAAACTCACATCTTTCAGTTCCATTATCAACCCTGAAGCAAATGAAAATGTATGCCTGTTTTCTCCAATCTCTCAACAACTATATGTTATTTACTTCTCTATATTATCTGAAAATATAACTTTTGGAAGAATCAAGAGCCAAGAAATCTTAACATTCTAGAACAATTGGTCAAAACCAAACTTTATCAAGGTAAAATTTAAGAGGGAGATATGCAAAGTCCTACACTTGTTAAAAAAATTGCAAAATTTCAGGATGAAGTTTCAAGATGAAACTATATTGTAAAATAATAATATCAAGAAGATTTGGTACTAATTTGCTAAATTAGTAAATTTACAGAAACTATTTTTAAGTAAAGGCAAAACTAAAGAAGTTGGATAATTCAAGAACTATTTACCTGCACAGAGACTCAAAGCAAATCCTATCCTCTTCTGAGCTCTATCAAATACAACATAGAAACCTTCCATGATGGTAGCACCAATTATGAGAGAATTAGTAGATGATGAGATGCCAAACCGGTAACATCCATAATTTGAGTCAGTTCCCAAGATAGGTAGAATATAAAGCTGTAGTTTAAAAGAGAGGAAAAAACAAGAAACAGTATTAGTCCATCAACAACAGAGAGCTCATTGTACAGATAGTACTATCCAAGTTTCTGAGGAGAGCTTTTTTTAAAAATTAAAAATATCATTTTGCTATTTCCTCCTCTCAACAAGCAATTATTTTCTCTCCCATTTCTCCTTCCCACCAATGAACAATAAAACAAAAATAAAAAAGACAATCTTGTATAATAAATATGTACAAGGAAAAACAAATTGGACATGTCCAAAAATGAACATCTTGGATCTCATTTTGGTCATCTCTGGTATGCTTCATTTTCAGGCCTTTGGAATTATGATTGGTCATATGCATTTTTTTGCGGTTTTCAAATTTCAAAGGTGTTTTTCTTTATAACATCATTTAATAAATTGCCCTTCTTGTTCTTTTTTTAAAATATTAATAGAAGTATTTATTGACATTCAATTATTTTTGAAAGAGGATAGTGCTAGAAGTTATTTAATTTCCCATCTGCTTTACTCTTTTTCTCTTTCCCTTCCCACTCTTCTCTGTATTCTTTTTTGTTGTTGTTGTTTATTTATTTAATTAATTTAGAATATTTTTCCATGGTTACACGATTCATGTTCTTTCCCTCCCTGCCTTCCACCCCACTCCTGGAGCCAATGAGCAATTCCACTGGGTTTTACATGTATCATTGATGAAGACCTATTTCCATATTATTAATATCTGCAATATAGTGATCGTTTAGAGTCCATATCCCCAATCATATCCCCATTGAATCATATGATCAAGCTGTTGTTTTTATTCTGTGTTTCGACTCCCACAGTTCTTTCTCTGGATGTGGATAGTGTTCTTTCTCCTAAGACCCTCAGAATTGTCCTGGATCATTGCATTGCTACTAGTACAGAAGTCCATTACTCTTTTTTTTTTTTAAACCCTTAACTTCGGTGTATTGTCTCATAGGTGGAAGAGTGGTAAGGGTGGGCAATGGGGGTCAAGTGAATTGCTCAGGGTCACATAGCTGGGAAGTGGCTGAGACCGGATTTGAACCTAGGACCTCCTGTCTCTAGGCCTGACTCTCAATCCACTGAGCTACCCAGCTGCCCAGTCCATTACTCTTGATTGTGCCACAGTGTATCAGTTTCTGTGTATAACATTCTCCTGGTTCTGTTCCTTTCGCTCTGCATCAATTCCTGGAGGTTGTTCCAGTTCACATGGAATTCTTCCAGTCCAATATTCCTTTTAGCACAATAATATTCCATCACCAACATATACCTCAACTTGTTCAGTCACTCCTCAATCGAAGGGCATCGTCTCATTTTCCATCTTTTTTTGCCACCATTAAGAGCACAGCTATTTTTGTACATATATTTTTCTCTATGATCTCTTTAGAGTATAAACCCAGCAGTGGTATGGTTGGTTCAAAGGGTAGGCAGTATTTTAAAGCCCTTTGGGTATATTTCCAAATTGCCATCCGGAATGGTTGGATCAATTCACAACACTACCAAAAAGCATCAGTGCTCCAATTTTGCCACAGCTCCTCCAACATTTATTACTTTCCTTTGTTGTCATATTAGTCAATCTTCTGGGTGTGAATTGGTACCACAGAGTTATCTTGATTTGCATTTCTCTTGTTGTAAGAGATTTAGAACACTTTTTCATGTGTCTATTGATAGTTTTGATTTCTTTATCTGAAAACTGCCTATTCATGTCCTTTGCCCATTTATGAATTGGGGGATGGTTTGTTTTTATTGTACAATTGATTTAGCTCCTTGTAAATTTGAGTAATTAGACCTTTGTCAGAGGTTTTTGTTATAAAGATTTTTTCCCCCAGTTTGTTGATGCCCTTCTAATTTTGGTTGCATTGGTTTTGTTTGTACAAAACCTTTTTAATTTAATGTAATCAAAATTATTCATTTTACATTTTGTAATATTCTCTATCTCTTGTTTGGTCTTAAAGTCTTTCCTTTCCCATAGATCTGATAGGTATACTATTCTATGTTCGCCTAATTTACTTATAGTTTCCTTTTTTATATTTAAGTTATTCGCCCATTCTGAATTTATCTTGGCATAGTATATTAGATGTTGATCTAAACCTGATATCTCTCATACTGTTTTCCAATTTTCCCAGCAGTTTTTGTCAAATAGTGGATTTTTGTCCCCAAGCTGGTATCTTCAGGTTTATCTTACACTATCTTACTGAGGTCATTTACCCCAAGTCTATTCCATTGATCCTCTCTTCTGTCTCTTAGCCAGTACCATATTGTTTTGATGACCACTGCTTTATCGTACAGTTTAAGATCTGGTACTGCGAGGCCCCCATCCTTCACATTTTTTTCATTATTTCCCTTGATATTCTTGATCTTTTTTCTTCCAAATGAACTTTGTTATAATTTTTTCTAATTTAGTAAAAAAGTTTCTTGGTAGTTTGATAGGCATGGCATTAAATAAGTAAATTAATTTGGGTAGGATTGTCATTTTTATTATATTAGCTTGTCCTACCCATGAGCAATTAATGTTTTTCCAATTAATTGGATCTAGTTTTAATTGTGTGGAAAGTGTTTTGTAGTTGTGTTCATATAGTTTGCCCTCCTAGTTCTGTTCACTTTGTTGGGTATGAGCTTACTGAAGTTGTCTCAATTTCCTCTTAAACTATCCATTTGATAATTTATTATGGTACAATAACATTCCATTTCATTTATATGACATACTTAGTTTATATATCCCTCAATTGGAAGACAAGAACTCTATTTTCCAGGGTTTTTTTTTTCACTAGAAAGAGAGCCGATGTAAACATTTTTGTAGGTATGGTTCTTTTTTCTTTTTCTTTGATCTCTTCAGGATAAAAACAATAATAGTAATGTAGTTGAGATGTATGTGGTGTTCAGGGAAAACAAGAATCTTTGGTGTGAGGGCTTGTCAAGCCCTTTTCAGGTTATTCATCTACCTTTGGTTTCTGCTAATCATTTAACTCTCTGGTTCCAAGGGGCTGTAGCATATGCAGAGGCCACACCCCACTAAAATCATCTTGACAGATGGGCTAAACCAGTTTAAAGGCAACTGACAAACCTCTTACCCATTTTTAAGTTAGAGGGTTGTCTACCCCAACACATTCTGGCAGAATGGGCAGATGAGAACAACTTGTTCCAATGGCCATGAAGCAAGTGCTTTAGAGTGCTTAGAATTTGGTCAGACGTCAAAGACACCAATGTGTCACTGCATCCCAGGGCCATCATCTTGATTTTTTCTTTGCCACTGGACTTTGATGACTCTGGAAGATAGAGTGAGATGGACTATTTTGTGCAAGGGTGCCTCTCTTAAATCCAGTTCATACACAAGTCAAGACATCATTCTCATTATGTCATTGGACCTCTTTTTGAAATGAAGGACAAACAACAGTAGCAATAGATCAATGGACATAAACAATTTGGTAGCTTTGAGGACATAGTTCTAAATTGTTTCCAGAATGACTGAACCAAGTCACAACTACACCAATAGTGTATTAGCATTCCTGTTTCCCATGTCATTTCCCCTTTTTGTTATCTTTAGCAATCTGATAGGAACTTTGAGTTGCTGTATTTTACATATCTCCAATTATAAGTGATTTGTACTATTTTTTCCAACATAGTAGCTCAGATTTTTTTCCCTTTGAAACATGACTTATTACTTGGGAATAGCTTATAAATTCTAATACATTTTAATGTAACTTTTCTTAATGATTTCTCTTATAATTTTAACCATATTGGTCTTGTTTGTACAAAACTACCAAATTTTATGTAATCAAAATTATTAATTTTCTCTCCATTAATCTTATATTTTATTCACAAAAGGCAGTATCTTTCCTGTTTAAGGAAAATTTCAAAAAATCAAGGCATTAGAGACACTATCATCTATTTGCTTTAATAAGTCTATTTGATTTAATGATATACCTATGCCTAAGTAACTCTGCATCATACCTTGAGTCCTAGATTATCTTCTGCCCTTTTTCCTTCCATTTTCTAAGAGCCTTTCTAAATTTTTTAAGTGAAGAGCATGAGAAATGGGTATTTCTAGATTTGGAAGTTACCTCCTCTTGAATACCACCCAACCAAATAGAGATTTTCATAACAAAACTCTTCCATTAGAAAAAGAGGATCACTCTGGATCACTCTGCAATCTAAAGACTAAACAAAGCCATGTTCTGGCATAGTAGAAGTTCTCTACTTTATAAAATCTCTATGATAATTGTTGGGATTCTAGAACAGTGACAGGAGGGTATCTGAAATATCTGTTCCACAATCTCAATCAATAGCTTTATTTTTTAGGGGGAGCATATTTGTGTATATTATCAAAAGATATCTAGATGGATACATTGTTCCCAGTTCAACTGGTTAGTCTGTGTTGAGGGAAGAGGTATCATTGTCTGCATCTTCATATTCCCTGAGACTTGACATGTAGCAAGTCAAGCACTCTACCTGTCCCACCAATGCAAAGTGTCAGGTACTTGGGAAGGAACTGAGCCACAAAGGTCCAAACTCAGAATTGTCTCATTGCTAAAGTTTTATTATAAAAAGCTCGCCCATTCTGAAATTCAGATTGATCTCCATTAACATGTTGCTCTCTTGATGTATTTTCTTTTTTCTTTTTTAAGAAACCCTTAACTTCTGTCTTAGAATCAATACTGTGTATTTGTTCCAAGGCAGAAGAGTGGTTAAGGGCTAGGCAATGGAGGTTAAGTGACTTGCCCAGAGTCACACAGCTAGGAAGTATCTGAGGCTAGATTTGAACCCAGAATCTCTTTTCTCTAGGCCTAGTTCTCAGTCCACTGAGCCACCAGCTGCCTGTTCTCCCCACCATGTTTTAATAAACTTTTAATAAATTAATAAATAATTTTTCTTTCAATATCTACACACTGCACATCCTATGAAGGCAGATTAGATTGTGACTCTTTCTCTGGTTCTGCCTTATTAGGGTAATCCAAGCAAACCTTCAAAATAAAACCTAATTATTTCTAAGCCTAATGACCTCTCTAAAAGCAAATAATAAGATCCTTTCCCAAAAAAGTAGTCATTGTACAATATAGGGATGAAATATAGGGAAACATTTCTTTTTCCCACTATAGAAACTATATGAGAAACAAACTATTCTAAACTGTCCATGGATGGCAGAGTGACTGCTACAAGAACCCATATAATAAAAATATTTATTTGTTTCTGTTATATGAAAATTCCTGTATACTTATATGATGAATGTCAAAGAAAAAACGGAATTTTTAAAGATCATATTTTATTTGCTCTTAAATGCCAATGAAACTCATTTATCCAGTATTCTGAAAGTATATTCTAGGCTTTATACAATCAATTGATGAAATTCTTAGTCAATTAAATTTTAAAACAAATAAACTAGTTACTTTTGTTTCTTAGGTTTTATTATTTTATAGAAATGTTGTTAATTGTGAGGATTTTTTTTGTAGCCTGCAACTTTGTTGAAGATATTTATTTTCTCAGTTACTAACTTGCTGATTCTCTAGGATTTTCTATCATATCACTAGCAGAGACAGTTTTCTCCTGTTTTTCTACCTTTATTTCTTTAATTCATTTATGCTGTATTATAGCTATTGTTAGTACTTCAAGAATAATGTCAAATAATAACAATAATAATGTCAGAGTAATAGTGGAGAGTGAACAAATTTGCTTTACATCTGTTTTTATTGGAAATGTTCTCATGTATTCTTGTCGCATATGATGCTTGTTTTGGGTTTTAAATAGATACTTTTTATGATATTTTTTTAGCATAAATGTGTTTATGTTCTGTCAAAGGCATCCATTGAGATAATAATGTAGTTTTGGGGTTTTTGTTTTTTAATATGATTATTTTAAAAATGTTAAACCACGCATACATCCTTTGTATAAATTACATTTGGACATAATGAATTATTTCTTGGACGAATCATTGTTATTTATTTGACAGGATTTTGTTTAAAATTTTTGAGTTCATGAATGATATTGATCTGATTTTCTTTATGCATTTTATCTTTGTTTGGTTTAGGCATTAGCACTCTATTTGTCTCATAAGAGGATTCTGGTAAGGTGCTTTCTTTTGTAATTTTAGAAAATGATCTTAATTATAGGTATATAGGTATTAGCCATTCTTGAAGTTTGATAGAAATTTACGATCAATCATATGGAATTAGAAGGTTTTTTCTTTGGTAGTTCTTTTATAGTTAGAATTATTTCCTATTCAATTTAAAGCTTATCTGGTCTTCTGATAATTTGGGCATTCCCTTTTTCTTTTTAATCTGTTTTTTTAGAATATAACTATTCATAATATGTTCTGACTATTTCAAATTTCTTTTTTTGAGTGTGATTTTACCACACTCAGTTGCTATTTTATCGATTTGATTTTCTGCTCTTTTCAATTAAATTAGCTAAGGGTTTATCAATTTTGTTTGACTTTTCAAAGAACCAGGTTTTAGTTTTAGTTTTCATTCCAATATATTTTTGTTTCTGATTTATCTATTTCCCCTCTAATTTTTAATCTCGACTCTTGTACTTATTTTAAATATGCTCATTTGCTGCCTTTCTAATTTTTAAAATGTATATACAGTTCATTAATCCTCTTTTTCGTTTTTGTTACATATATTTATAAAGATATGTTTTTCTCTTGAAGACTGGCTTAGCTACATGCCAGAAATTTTATCATATTGTTTCATCGTTATAATTTTCTTTTACCTAATTATTGTTTCTTTGATTTACTCTTTAGGATTTAGAATTTAAGACTTAGCTATTAAATACAATATCCATTTGGGTCTATACCTTTTGTTTCTGATCTTAGAACCAATTGCCATTTTATTGCATTGCCTATAGAAGATGGGTTAACTCTTTCTGCCTCTTATCATTTGTTTGCAATATCTCTATGCCCAAGGGATGCTCGATTTTTATAAATGTTTCAAAGGGTGCTTCTTCCCAATTTATACATTTTTGCCTCCTTTTTGGCAAATAGCATAATGTTCTATCATTATTTTTTTTAGGTTATACAGTTATACATATAGTTTACATAGTTCTCTTTTCTTCACTTCTGATCCTCTCCTCTCATCTGTTATCTCTGTCCCTTTGGGGTTTTGCTTATTAATTACTTTATCTCTTTTGCTTTTGTCTGGTTATGTAGTTCTTTCCTCTTGTCTCCATTTAGTCAAATATATATCCCCTTCGCTTCTCCCATTTCAATTAGTTTGGTTCATTAGTATTTGTACAATTTCATTTGTTTTATGCCCCCTTTGCCAAAGAAGATCTCTCTCACACTCTTCATTATTATTATTATTTTAAAAAAATCACCCTTCACCTTCCATCTTGGAATCAATACTGTGTATTGGTTCCAAGGCAGACGAGTGGTAGGAATTAAGTGACTTGCCCAGGGTCACACAGCTAGGAAGTGTCTGAGGGCAGATTTGAACCCAGGACCTCCCATCTCTGGGCCTGGCCCTCAATACACTGAGCCATTCAGCTGCCTCCCACTCTCTTCATTATCCTTTCTGTCTACTCTAGAACATCATTCTCTGATACATTACCCCTACAATTATGTAGTTTCTCTCTTTTCTCTACTCATGATATCAAAGTTTCTAAGCTATACATGTTTAGCTCTCCCTCCTAGGCAGTTCTCAACACTGCCTTGTAGAGCTTGTCCTGTATATTATCCTTTTCCATTGTGCCTCACTCCTAAAACCATGCCAATGACTGAAGATGTCAGAGAGGACACTGAACTAAGGTAGGATCCCTACTCTATCACATCCTTCATTATATAGCTCATCATTGACAGCACCTTCCCCTGGTCACATCTTTTCCTCCATTTGCCTCAAAATCTCCTTCCTACGTTTATGTACTTCCACTCCTCCAGATTCCAGGTATCCCTAGGAGTTAAAATCCTCTCACCTCCTGAAATAGATAAGTAGACTTTTCAAGTGCTAAAACACCTCACACATTGTATAGTACAATGCCTAGCACATAGTAAATGATTAATAAATGGTTATTTATTAAGGGAGACTGATCTTCCTTCACAGATCATCTCTGTTTATCCATTGGAATATTCATCAGTGGTATCCTCCTCTTTAGTGATAACTAAAAAAAAAGGCTTTATTTCTTTCTCTCCTTTTCATTTCTTCTAACTTTTCCTTCCACACTCTCATATAGACTCTTCTTTTTAAATAACAGAGATTGACTTGTTCTTATTGTTAGTCCTCAATTTGCCTTAGCACAACAAATTCCTTTCTCTTTTCACACTTGTTTCTCTTCCTTTCATGTACCCTCAATGTAAAAAAATCCTAACCAAAAAACTATTTCATTTGTAGGCGAGATATTGCCAGGTTCTGTCCATAAAATCCCATGCCTACCATGTTACTTAAACTTCACCCTTGTTTCTTTGTGTACATTTAGAAAGAAATTTCTTACTAATCTCTCTGGTGTCATTCTACTGCTGCTGACCTTGGCTGCTGCATTTATTTTTTTCCTTCTGCTTTTCTGGTGTTTGAGACATGAAAAGCAAACAATCTCTTTAATTCTAGTTTTCTTCGAAAATTATTTGAATGCCCCTTATTACTGAATGCTTATCTTTTTTATGGATGGCTAAACTCAGATTTGCAGGCTAGCTCACCCTGGGCTGCATCCTGGGCTTCACTGCTCTGCAAACACATAATTCCATTCCCTTCTATGTTTTCTTTAGGATTCAGAATAGTTTTTTATTATTTGAATTTTATTTCCTTTGTATTTGAATGCCTTTCTTCTGATCACTTGCAGAAATTATTTATGGATTGAAAATGAATTGTTAAATTTAACCACTACGAGTGTTAGTGTTTCAGCCTTTTGTTTTTTTTCTGTACAGATTATATTTGAATTCTTTCAATTGATAATTAATTTTCTATGTTCAGAAATTCTGGACAGATCTCTTCTATTATTTCCTTCTTTAAGACATTAATGCTTTTTGTCCTGTCATTCTTCTGGAAGACCTGTGATCCTTAGTTTAACTGCACATAACCTATTTTCAAGATCAGTATGTTTTACTTGCAGAGAAATCATATTTTCTTTTTCTATTATTGTTTTTTGCTTCTTCTTCTTCATTGTTATTGACTTCCATGTATTTGCATTCTCAATTTATTGTTCTCTTTTTTTGTTTCTTTGGTGAGACTTGCCGTGACAGATTCCAGTTTTTTTTTAACTTTGCTGATTATTTATGTTATGCAATTCAGCTCTCAAAATTCTCATTTTTATTTTGAACCACCCAGGAACAGTATGTTGTATTTCCAGGTTCTCTTCACCTTCCACAGGGTCTTCTGTCTTCAAGTACTGAATCATTTTCCTTTGCTAATTCGTAGCTGGCTGAAATTGTTTTCCACATCTGGAGGTTATATTACCTTCCTTTGTTCATATTTTTCCCTTTGATATATCTTCTTATGTTCAAGATCTTTGAGCTTTCTTCTTCTTAAGATCTTTGGTAATTTCAATCTCTGTTTCTGAGTCCCCAATTTCCCCCCATTCACTTTCTGACACTATCCCCATATGATGGTGGTTTCCTTGTGGATTTAATTTCAAACATCTTAATCTCCTTCCATGCTAGATAATTCATGTTTCATCAGCTGAGATCTCTGCCTCAAATGACTTTTGGAAGTCAGAACTGTCCCGGCATGGCTATGTTCTTTACTTGAGGCTTAATAGAGTATTGCATAGCACCTCAACACACATATACATACATACACTATTTACATTTTGTTGTTATTTAGTCAATCAATTCTCTACTATTTCTTGAAGTCTGTCCAAGTTCATCTTCTTGCCTTTCATGATACTATCTATTCATCTCATCCTCTACCTTTTCCTTGCCTTTTTAGTCATGATCCCTTTTGAGGTTTTTCTTGGCAAAGATACTGGAATACTTTGCTACTTCCTCTTCCAGTTTATTTTATAGATGAGGAAATTAAGGCAAATATAATTAAGTGACTTGCCCACTATTATACAGCAACTAAATTTCTCAGGCTGGATTTGAATTTGTCTTCCTTATTCCAGTGGCATTCTATCCAATGCATCACCTTGTTGCCTGAAGTAGGTAATACAAATATTATTTACTCTTTTAAAGATAAAAGAAATCTGGGGGCAGCTGGATGGCTCAGTAGATTGAGAGCCAGGCCTAGAGATGGGAGGTCTTAGGTTCAAATCTGGCCTCAGACAATTCCTAGCTGTGTGACCCTGGGAAAGTCACTTGACCCCCATTGCCTAGCCCTTACCACTTTTCTGCCTTGGGGCCAATACACAGTATTGACTCTTGAGAGGGAAGGTAAGAGCTTCAAAACAAAGAAACAAAGAAACAAAGAAACAAAGAAACAAACAAACAAACAAACAAACAAACAAATAAATGAAGATGAAGAAATTCTGGTTTGGAGAAATTAAAGGACTAGAATAGTCCATGCCATTTAGTAAGTATTGAAGTGGAGACTCAAATCCTAGTCTTCTGACTCTATGATCAATGTTTTTTCTACTATACCATTATATTTCTACAATTACATTTTAAATTTAAGTTTCTATAGACCACACTTAAGAAATAACTTACATATTCTATTCTTATATTGACTACAATTAATCTGAAATAGCACATTATTTTAAAGATCTTGAAAGAATATTATTCAAACATTACTAAATATAGTGTTGTACACTCAAGGAAATAACAGTGTCAAGTATTACTACTGTATTATATTTATATGTATTATATGTATTATAGTTAGAAAGATAGATCCTAACTGGCTATGTGATTTGTCTCAAACTATATAGTGAATCAAGGGCATTGCAGAGAACAGAATTCAAGTATATCACTTTTATGTTCTCTGTTGGATCTTACTGCATAAAAATTCTAGGTTTGGAATCAGAAGACTTGCATTTAAATCCTTTCTCTGGCACTTACTACCTCTATGGACTGTAAGAAAATCACTATCTTGGGGTCTAATTTATGCCTGGTAAAATGAGTGGGTTGTACTAGATATCATCTATTGTACCTTTCAAATGTAGGCACCTCTGATTGTTTTTGTGTTTTATCATCTTTTTATAATACTGCCATGTAGGTGGTACTTAATAAATGTTTTCTTAATTAAAAATAGTTTTGAATTGAATTACAGTTCTGTTGAAGGCTCACGTGTAGTGAAGTCTGTCCCCCATAAAGAGCATGGAAGTTTTCTTGTATGGTTCCAAGGGAGGCAGAAGACAGCTCTAGTTTCTTCTTCTTGCCTCATTCTCCTTCTCTAAGGGAGACTTTTATTCCTGCCAGGAGGGAAGCAGGAAATTGGGGTTAGAGGCCACTTTGCCTTCTTCAGAGAGGAGAGGGAACACTAAGCTAGAATTAAATCTATATTCTCCCTTAATACTATTAACCTTAAATAATTAACCTAGAGGATGTAATTTTCAGATCCAATATAACTTTTGTTCACTATTCATCACTGGAGAAAAGAAGGACCCTAATTTTTATATCTAAGGCTTGATCACTTTCCCACCATATACCAGTTCCACAGTGAACACACATTAAAGTAGCAAGGGGAACCTATTTAACTGTATCACAGCAAAATAGAAACAAAGAAGGCAAATGGGAAACATACAAGGTAGTATGGAGTGAAGAAGGTTTCCCAATGGTAATGAAATAACTCAGCTCAACCAAGAGAGGCCTACATCTCACCTAAGAGGAGACTCCTCAAAGTCTCCACTGTGGCCATTTGGGGATAGAGGCATGATGGAGGCTTCCTGCTCCTCTGACATCTTTCTAGAGTATTTTCTTTCACCACCTTGAAATGGAGTTAGCTTTTTCATCTTCCCTCTTGAAGCAAGAAATCAGAAGTATCCAAAGCAACTGTAGATCCTGAAGTGACTTGAAATTTTAAGAAAGCTTGAAGATGACTAAAGAATGCTGGTGCTCTCTTGCTCTTGTTAATTTCTCACCACTCTTCATGTAAGGTTTATCTCCATTAATATGGAAAGAGTTTCATACCATTGGGCTTAGGAATTGGGGTTACACATTAAAAATAGAAAAATGAAAATTCAAGTTCATACCTGAGGCAGAATTGTGATACGGAATGCTTTGCTAGAATTCTCATCCCTCAGGTATATGGAAATATTGGGAAAATACAACCAAGGTGTTTCATAGTTAGCCCAGCACGCAAGCTGAGAACCAGTCCAAAATCCTTCAGAAAACTCTGAAATCTAAGGGGGTAAAAAGGTGGTCTATCAAAAACAAATGTTACAATCATCAGCTCTTTTAATCTATCTTTTTCATTGTTCTGTCAACATTACCCAAATATTAATTATGGTTAAATTATCAACCTAACTTGAACAGGTTGTTGTTAGACTATAGCAGGAAGTAGTGTCTAAAGATTTTAAAATCTACAAATAAGAATATGACAATATTCTAGCCCAAGAGTGGCAAACTCATATTGAAACAGGGCCTCTAATCCAAACATAAGGTTCCCTGCAGACTTTAGAATGACTAAGTTTTGAAATGTAATGTTATCTATGTTTTGTTGTATTTTTATTTTGCTGATATTTCCCAATTCTTTTTTAACCTGGATCAGGAAGCCCAATTCTGTTCAGTGTTTGACAGCTCTGCTCAGACCATTCAAAGATATCTTTTTTTTGATAATATATGTGTGTGTGTATATATATATATGTATATATACATATATATACATGTATATATATAATATAATTACTTTTTTGAAGTAATTTTACAGAGATAGAATGTCTCTTTAAAAAGCCTTACTTGTGACAAAATTGGGACACTAATGCATTGTTGGTGGAGTTATGAAATGATCCAACCATTCTGGAGGGCAATTAGAACTATATTCAAAGGGCTTTAAAACTATGCACAAGCTTTGATCTGGTAATATCATTACTGAGTCTGTCTCCCAAAGAGATAATAAAAAGGGGGAAAGTACCTACTTGTACAAAAATATTTATAGCTGTTCTTTTTGTCATGACAAAGAATTACAAATTGAGAGGACATCCATCAATTGGGGGATGGATGAACAAATTGTGGTACATGTTGGTAATGCAATAAATGTGCTATAAGAAATGATAAGCAAGATGATTTCAGAAAAAGCTGAAAAGATCTGTGGGAACTGATGCAGAGTAAAATAAACAGAAATGGGAGGATATTGTACACAATAACAGCAATACTGGACAATGATTATCTGCGAAAACTTGGCTACTTTCAGCAATGCAGTGAACTCAGACAATTGTGAAAGACTAATGATGCAGAATGCCATCCACCTCCAGGGAAAGAACTGTTGGAGTCATCTTTTACATAAGTGTATCTTTGGTTTTATTTTGGGGTTTTGGTTATGTAAGAGTGTGCTCTTATACCAATGACTAATATGGAAATGTGTTTTGCATGACAATATAAAATGGGGAAAAATGTCATACTGCCGTATACATTGATAAAGCCTCTAATTAGTTGAACTGTATGGCACTGTATTACAGGGTCTACATGTTTCTTTGTCCACTATTGGATTTTAAAATTAATTTTAGCATGCAGTAAGCATATTTGTTCTTTAACAAGGGAAAACATTAACCATTTCCAATGAAAGTATAGTCATACAAGGCACATTCTTAATTTTTTCTAAATAAAATTGTATAACTACACTCTCTAGAGCAGTGGTTCCCAAACTTTTTTGGCCTACCACCCCTTTCCAGAAAAAATATTACCTAGTGCCCCCTGTCACATACTATCACCACCCCTTTACAGTTATTCACTGCCCCCAAATGCCCCTGTGGCCATCACCATCCCCCTGGATCACTGCAGCATCCACCAGGGGGCCATGGCGCCCACTTTGGGAATCACTGCTCTAGAGAATGAGTATATATAGGTGTTCATTCCCTGCTCTCTAGGAGAATATTGGACATATGGCTGATTTTCAAGAAGACAGCTCTGAAGGCTTTCAGAAATTTCATTGATTAGGATGTTCTTATCACTCTAAGATATTCAGTCTCTTCAAAGGAGGCCAAATGGTTTGTTAGAAATAGCACTGTACTTGGAGTCAGAAGATTTTGCAATTTACATTACTTTTCTGGACCTTAGTTAGCTTCTTTATCTGTAAAATGAGAGGGTTGCACTAGGTGGTCTCTTAGATCACTTATAGTTTTAAACCAATGATCCTGTGATAATTTAAGTAAGTACAGGAAGCAAAGAAAAACAAGAGGTAGTTTATAAAAATATCTGGTGGTCTTGGTGGACCTTCCCCATGGGAGTATGCTCAAGGTGGTTGAGAGTATATAATTGTTATATGAGGATAAGTTGAAAGAAATAAGTTGAGGGGGAAATTGAGAAAAACATAATAGATGTTTCTATGTAGCTGAAGGAATATTATATGGAAATGTGATTATAGGTGTTCTTTTCAGCACAAGAATTTGGATTGGGAGCAATGTGTAGAAGATACAGAAATGTAACTTTAGATGTGGTAAAGTGAAAAGGTGATGTTGAAAAAGTTGTCCAAGAAGGTATATATATCAAATATATCAAATTCTTTCTTTCTTCCTTTTTTCTCTTCCTTCCTTCCTTCCTTCCTTCCTTCCTTCCTTCCTTCCTTCCTTC